>NC_141992.1:149617473-149917473 GCF_049901715.1 Pseudonaja textilis | reverse complement strand
TACAGTCAAAAAATATGCCTAATTCTCCCTAAGTAAAAAAGAAATGCTCTGTTTATATTTGGCTGCTAACTCTTAAATTAAATCTTTTTTGTGTACAAGGAAATACCTTAGAAAGTGATATATTTCCTTCAAAATCATTCTAAGTTGGATCATTACATTAGGGGGCATTTTTAAAATTCTCAAATATATTATTGTAATTTGTTTTTTTAATCTATAATTTTATTTTCAATATATGTTATTCATGGAAAACATTTTAAATAGGAGAAGTAAGAGAATTATATGTATAGTTGAATTTTATAAAAGTAATTCTAAAAACCCTCAAATAAATAAAACAAAAACCTACCACTTACTCTTTACTACTAGAAAGCACTTTTTAAGTGGCATAGTTCCTTCTAGTAATGAAAAAAAGCTACAGAATTTGTTGTCTTTTCCTTAGGAAAGCTGCAGCAACTGAACTCCTGACCAGGTAGGCCTGGCAGTGTCTTCTGTACCTCTATGATTAGTCATTTGACTAAAGTGTTGTCATCCCAGTCATTGTAGTTTGTCAAGCATGGTTTATGTCTTATGCAGGGGTAGGATTCTACCAGTTCTCACCTATTTGCTAGAACCGGTTGTTAACATTCTAAGCAGTTCGGAGAACCAGTTGTTAGAAGAAATTACTGGCCTAATCCTGTAAAGAAGGCAGGAAGGAAACATTCTGGTGTTGCTTACAGAAACTGCCTCTTCGTTAACCCTTATTACATTCTTGGCAGGACTAGACTTCCTGTCTCAGGAATGATTCTGGAGTTTTTTTCCCCTCCTTTGCTGGTATTTTGCTTGTGTAGAGTGACCATTATAACGTTACAATGGCACTGAAAAAAGTGACTTATGACCCTTTTTCACACTTATGACTGTTGCAGCATCCCCACAGTCATGAGAGGCCAGGCGAGGAGATGTGTGCCTCGATGTGAGTGATATTGAGTTGGCCATACCCAGCCAATAACATGACCAGCAAGGCATGTCCACCCAGTCACATGACCACCAAGCCATGCCCACCACCTAAGCCACGCCCACAGAACCGGTTGTTAAAAAATTTGAATCCCACCCCTGATCTTATGTAATGCATAAACCAAGACAGTATTGATTTGTTCAAAATATAGTTGTAAAACAAATATGGATTAGTGTGGTGTGTGATATCTTGAAGTACAGATTGCTTCTGGTCCATATCCCAGAAAGCCACGTATGTCCTATTCCAATAAAACTCCCTCCATTCCCCTTCAGGATTTTCAATCCTTCTAACTGCAGCAGAGAGCCAGACTTTAAAATGGAGAGAAAAGAGTAACACATTAAATTTCCCAAGAGTGATGCCATTTTTCTCTGTTGCCTGCACCCCACTTTTAAATAGCTATTAGCCATCATGATATTTACTGTTCATCCTTAGAAAACTACATTAAACAAGATGTCCATAGCAAACATGTTAAATAAATGTCTTTGTGGCTATCAAAAAATGGTACTTACTAGAATACCGAAACATATTTTTGTTGCTCTCCATTTCCATCAGGCTCTGTTTACATGCCACTTCGCAGTGCAATGGGATTGTTATAGCTGCCTCTTCTTACTTATATCTGTAGTAGTGGTGTTTTCCACAAGTATTTTTGGAACCAGTTGTAGAAAAGGTGATAAGTGGAGAGTAGGAGTTATATTGTTCCTGTATGGTAAGGACTGGTTGTTGCTACAGGCCAAAATTTAAAGGTATCCACTTTTATTCAAGATTAATTTGCCAAAAAGTAAAAATAAATAGATTTAATTAAGACTATATGATCCAAAGCCAAATCACTTATATATTAACTCTTATTCTTTTATTTAAAGGAAGTTTTCCTCAATGAATGCTTTTTATACAGACAATTCTTTGCCAAGAGAAAATAAGACATTTTTACACAAGATTATAGTTTCCACCAGAAAAATTCTGAAGTGTCATTAACTAATTTGATTTGAAGGGCTTTTGATGATTGATTTTCAATAGTATTATTAGAGTTGTTTTATTGGGGAGATGGATGGTATATAAATGTAATAAATAAATACATTATTACATTGGTACTATATATCTTTTTGGTATATGGCCAGATGATAAATAGATGATAGATAGATGATAGACATAATAAATAGATATCCATTCACTAATACATATTTTCCATACAAGTACAAATCAGTATCTATCCAAATGAGAACATATGTGCAATGATATTATGACATAATGACATCAAAACACAAATGCTACTACTGTATGTATTTAAAATATATAGTACATTTGCATAAAAATATCACATATATGTATTGCCATCCCTTGCCTTCCTTTGCAAATGTTGTTAATATTCAGGATTGAGAGATTAGTTGGTGCATTTTTCAAACTGAGCTCCATACACATTTTTAAAATAAATAAAAAAGAAGGAATGCAAAAAATATAGTTAACGTAATACAACTTAATAAGCATTTCAAATTCTGAGAAAATACATTTATAAACATATATAGCTAGCAACCACCTATTGGTGTATGTGTAAGTGCGTGTGCGTGTGCACACATGCATGTGTTTATGTGTGTAGATTGTTTTATGCACCTTAAAAGTCTTAATGACTGAAGTAGCATATAATCATTCATTTTATACAGGTATATAACTCATACGCACAAAAATACGCAAGCTATTACAAGCTATTACATATCTTGCTCCTGTTAAAGGATGTCAACTTCCCCATGTATTTCCTTTACATAATCTCTATTCAAGATGGTTAAATAAGTCAAGATGCCAGTCACAATTATGTATGTAAAAAGGGCAGGCATCATATGGTTGTGACCCTCTTCTTCACTTTTTTGGCACCTCTGCTAGGATATGACACACGTAAAAGTGCTGCTTGAATCACACGAGCTAATCTTAAAGGCCAATGTATGCATCAGTCTGAAAGGAGCTGTCTCTAATGAGTTAACCAAAGTTTCCTGTCTACATAGAAGGAGCTAGATACACATATACAGGAATAGTTGACTCTTTTGATGGCAATGTTCTGGTTCGCCGGCAGCCGCAGGGGTGGGATTCTACAGGTTCGCACCTATTTGCTAGAACCGGTTGTTAACATTCTAAGTAGTTCGGAGAACCTGGTGTTAGAAGAAATTACTGGCCTAATCCTGTAAGGAAGGCAGGAAGGAAACATTCTGGTGTTCCTTACAGAAACTGCCTCTCTGTTGACCCTTATTACATTCTTCGCAGGACTCGACTTCCTATCTCAGGAACTTCTCTGGAGTTTTTTTCCCTCCTTTGCTGGTACTTTGCTTGTGTGGAATGACCATTCAAAGTTACAATGACACTGAAAAAAGTGACGTATGACCATTTTTCACACTTACAACTGTTGCAGCATCCCCACAGTCATGAGAGGCCTTGATGTGAGTGATGTTGGGAGATGTGTGCCACGATTTGAGAGATGTTGAGTTGGCCACACCCAGCCAGTCACATGACCACCAAGCCATGCCCACCAACTAAGCCACGCCCACAGAACCGGTTGTTAAAAATTTTGAATCCAACCCCTGGGCAGCCGGTACAGACAGCAGCAGAATCGGACAGTGGGGAAGAATGGGGATCAATCAGGGAGTCTGCAGAGGACTTGGATGAGGGTCCTGCATCCGGTGCAGAGATGGGGCCTGGACCATCTGGCAGTGGGGTGCTGCCTTCGGAGCCTTCAGAGTCTAGCAGCAGTGAGGCAGAGGACCCAAGGGAGCCTGTTCCCAGTGTGTCTGTGTGCAGAGCTGCTAGAAGATGAGAGCAGCTGAAACAAAAGGGGCAACTCAGGAGTAAGGCTGGGAGGTGACTGCCCCTCCCATAAGGGATAAAAGTCAGGCCAAGATGATGAAACCTTTTCAGGAAGCAAAGTAGTTCAATCGGTTCCAAGTCATCCTGGAAGCTTTTTATACTTGGTTTTTCTTGTACTTCAGTTGGGTTCTTTTCCAATTAATTTGATACTTCTGTTTTGGCAGCACTTCACAGAACTGAAAGGTGTATGCTTATCTTGAGGGACTGTTTGAGCTTAATTCCGGATGGGAATGAAAACAATTCCCAGCATTGTAATAAAATAGGTTTTGTTCTTAAAACAAGTTTGTGAATAATTATGCTTTACGAAGCCTGGGTCAGAAGAGGCAACATAAGGTTTTTCTGCTTCACATATTCAATCTCCAAAGTGATTAAATATCTGAGCAGCGATTAAGACTTGTCATTGTTTAACTAAGAGACTTGAACAAAGCTATTGATCTGTTTTACTATCTCACTCTTGTGATACTTTGCATTACATGGACAATTCTTAAGACGAAAGAGCCTACATATCTGAAAGTTAAGCTCATGATTTACCCACATGTAAGCAGAGCTTTTAAAGGTTGCCACTGAAATTGCTCACCATTGCTTTTTACTTATCCTCCTGTTAATTTATCAATGCTATTTTGTACCAGGCTAACAACTTCGCTACCCAAGATATCTACCCAAGAGCAGTTTCCTTTCTCTGTGAAATTTAAAGAAGCCATATACATGCCGACTGAAACAGGAACCCATTCTGCAGATGTGTCTTTTGAATGTCTTACTGGCAGTGTAACTTTTTTTTAACTTCTGGTAATTGCTTTAGAAGAACAAAGCTCTTTGTTTAAGGAGAGCTCAGGGAGATCATAATTGCCATAAGGTACAATTCTGTTTCCAAGTATTTCTGAATTGCTTTTCTTTCTACATTAAATATTTAACATCTAATCTTGGGCCAAACTGTAGAAACCCACTAAGGTCCATGGGTGATGACATCAGGAAAAGAATGGAGGCATGCCAGTGAAATGCTCTCTGAGATTTTTCACAATATAATCACGACTGAAAAGTGTCTGTCTTAATTCAAAATAATATCCAACATCAAGACTATGCAAGGTTGCTGAAATTGAAAAGTATGCCATTTTCTATTTGTTCCATATGTCTGTGAATAATTGAGTGTTCAGCAATGGATATTAAAATATATCCAATCCCGTTTTTTCTTGCTGAATACTGTACAACAAATATTTATTGTTCCCTCCCTCTATACTGTTTTCACTTCTTGAGGGCTTTCATGTGAAAGACATCATTCTTAGCATTTTCTTGCCAAGACTGGCTCTATCTAGAAATATCCAGCAGTGAAACTATAATTGGTATTGTATTTTTTTTTTAAAGGAAACATTGGCCAAAAAATGTGCTAGGTCAGCTAAAGGGCACCTGTTTTCTCAACTGAAATCTTAGTGATTCCAGATGCTCTGCTTAATCCAGACAGAATAAACTATTGTGTTTTCCAAATGATAGCACAGTGTGAATTTAAATGGTACAATGTAAATCCTCATGGATTGCCCTATTTAACACAGTTAAAACTGTGTGGTTGGATAATTTAAAACTTTGCCGGCAAACCCTTTCTTCAAGGATCCCAAACAAAAGATACCTATGGTAGATTGCCACTTTTTGGTGTTACTTGTCTAGATGGGGAATTTTACTAGTTTAAATGAAGGAATTGTCCATTCAGCCAGTTCTAGAAAAAACAGGAAATAAGTTCTGGATTTTCTGGTCCAAATATTGAAATCCAAAAGATGCCTGTACGACCATGCAATCTTTGAATTGGGAAGATGTAATGAAAAATATCTCATTTAGATCAATGTAATCATGATAATAAAAGCATTATGTTGGGAAAAGTGGAATATAGAGAAAACAATGGATGGCAACAATCGTCCATTCAGAATTCTAAAAAGCATGTAGTGAAACTACTTAGTTACAACTGCTTTCCTCATACCTTAGGTTTCAGGCCATGTTCAGAGTTCATTGCAGAGAGGATGGCTGAAGTTGCATTATTTATTTATTTCTACATTATGTATACATTATATATACATTATACATTATATATTCACTTTTATACACCACCTATCTCACCTAAATGACCTGGGTGGTTTACAAAAAAACATATTGTTCTGATCTTCACAAGCAATGAGAAACTACTTACTCATGAGTAAAACAACCTCCTTTTTTTGTAAAACCAGGCATGAACAGTCTTTATTCGCGTTGGATAAACAAAATCAAAAATAATTAGTCACAAATGGAAGTCTTTTCTCCTTATGAAAGGGCACGAACAGTCTCTGTTCACATAAGAACTCAGGCTCAAAAAGTCCTTCTATGATTAAGCCAACAGAAACAGTCCCTGTTTACACTGGCTGAGGCAAATGTACTACCTATTGTTTCTGAGAGGGAGACTCAGTTGGCACCTCAAATACATAGCGATTACTCCCGACAAACCTTGTTCTGGCAAAAGAATCTGACTTGATTGATGTACACTGGAAAACAAACGATTGTCTGTGACAACAGGCCACTCCCAAACCCCTTCTATTTATTTCCCAGCCAGGGAGGGGCTGCCTAACATCTATGACTTCTTTTCCCCGAGAGCCAGCTTATTGCTTTCTGTTGCTCTCCTCTCCTCTCTAAGCATACATGTATTGGGGATGGGTCCCATCTGTTCCTTCCCCTCACACAGCTCAGGTCCCAAAGATAGCTGCCTCTCAACCTGGGGGCGGACGGAAGGCCCTGGTTCTGTATCTGCCTTTTCTTCTTCATCAGAGCCTGGCCCAGGCTCCCACTCCTCCTCACCCGACTCTGCTGCTAGCTTCTGTTGGCAGCTGACAGGCCCTAACAACCATAGTATAAAAAGCATAAATAAAAACAGAGTTAAAATAGAATTAAAAACAAAACTAAAAATTGAATTATTAAAAAGTTAAAGCACAGGGAGCACACTTACATCATCAACCCTCCTGGAGTTGCATATTCCTCTTAGACCACCATGTCAATTGACAGAGTCTGGTCTTAACACTCTTTTGAATAGCCAAAAGAGTTGAGGGGTTTGGCCCACCTCTGGGGGGTAAGATATTCCAAAGGGCAGAAGCAATGGCAGAAAAAGCTCTTTTCCTGGATCATATCACTCAACATTCTTTAGCCAATCCACAATACCTCTTTACCTGATCAGCTAGGATGGCTGGATGTGATTGGGATGAGATGGTTCCACAGATAACTTGATCTTATGCCATGAATGGTTTTAAAGGTGATAATCAATATCTTGAATTGGACCCAGAATGCAACTCATGTAGCAGAGGTATTACATGGGCAAACCTAGGGGTGCCTAAGACTGCTCACAGTGCTACATTCTGCATCATCTGTACTCTCCAAATACTCTTCAAGGATAGCCATATATAGAGTACATTCAGTACTCAATACAGGGGATGACCAAGGCATGGTGACTTTGGAAAGGGCTTCTTGATTCGGGAAAGGGTCCAACTGCTGCACAATACAAAATAGAGCGAATGCCCTCCTAGCCAAGATTGCCACTTATTCCTCAAGCAGGAGTCATAAGTCCATATGGAGGACCTCCAGATTATACACCTCCATATGGGGCAATACAATTCCATACAGGACTCAAGATACAGAGGAACCTCCTACCCAGAGCCACCCCATCTTACCAAGATTCAGTTGAAGTCTCTTGCTCCCCATCCAGATCCCCCAAACATCCAAATATCCATAGCATCACTTCTTCATCTGGAACAGAGGCATAAACCTGGATGTCATCAGCTTACTGATGATTCCTTATCCCGTGGCAATGGATAATATCATCCAGTGGCTTTAAATAGATATTAAAAAGAAGCAGAACCAAACCCTACAGCACCCTACAAAGCAGAAGCTTCAGGCTGAACCTCTTATTCCCTATCAAGAACAATTGAAACTAGTCCTGGAGGAAGGAGGGGAAACAGCAGAAAATAGTATTCCTACCTCTAATTCTCAATTCCTAAGGATACCATGGTTGATAGTGTCCGAGAGGTCAAGAAGAGCCAAATGGGTGCAATACTCTCACCCCACTCCTGCCAGAAGTTATCCAAAACTGCAACCAATGCTGTTTCTGTCCCATATCCAAGTCTGAAACTGACTGGAAGGGATCCAGATAATCCATCTCATCTAGAATTTTCTGGAGCTGTAGAACTCCACCTTCTCAACCAGCTTCCCTAAAAGAGGGAGATGGGAAATGAGAAGAAAACTATCCAGAACAATTGAGAAGGTGTACAGGAAGTTTTTAAATGGTGTCAGGGACTACCCCTGCCTTATGGATGAATTAACCATTGCTAGAGGCAACGAACGTCTCACTTCTAGGTGACCTTGGCCAACCAGAAGGAGCATAGATTTAAACCACAGGTAGCTGCACTTACAGTCCCAAAGACCATGTCTATTTCCTCAGGCTCAAGAGGATCAAAGATAACTGAGTAAGAACATTCCCCAGATATCTGCAAAAGATCTGCATTACACTTAATCTCCAACTGAGAACAGACCTGAGCGATTTTATTTGCCAGGAAGATGAAAATTCCTCAATGCATCTCTGAAGATGAACGTCAGAGTCCCCTCTATCCAAAAGGGATTGGGCTAAACAGGGCCATCAAGAGACACTCTGCAAATGCTTTATACAGACACCTCCATATTATCATTTGTGTAAATTTTGTTACCATTTTTTTAGAATTGCTTGGAAGTAAAAAATAATAATTCAATAGGAAAGTTGCTCTTACAATGGCACAGTTAAGAGGCAGTTAGATGAAAATTTAAGATACTTTGACTAAGAAAATGAAGTATTCTAGGTGGAATTGCTTGGAATGCTACTGTGATGACCCGAGGCATGACATAAAGGCAATACAGTCACATAAGTAAGAAAAGCTCCTTTCGTACCTCCAATTTTGCTCCCAATGTCCAGGTTACCTTTGGCTGGAGAAAAAACTCTCCCAAGAACAGTCTTTAAGTGGAGGAAATTCAGACCAAAAACAAAGTTCATACAAACTGTAAATAAAAATCCACACAAACCATGCTGTAGTAATTAACTTGACAGGTCAGGAGAAGGAATTGCAGACTTGAAAGGCCAGCAAAACACACCCAGTTGGGAAGACGCCAGGAACCCAGATAAGCCTCGACAACATCAGATAATTCATGATTTGCTCCCAAAAGTTGGCTGTGTGCAAGTCCCCCTTTTAAACACTGTGTTTCCAGCTGCAGCTAATGAAGGGAATCAGAGCCCTTTCCTTCCCTGTAAGCCACGCAACTCATTTTGCTCCCTTCTCCATTCCTCTCTGCATGCCCTAGGATGAAGAGGGGGTGGGCCTGGGTCTTCCTCCGAATTCCCTCTGCCTTGCTCTACCTCTCCCCTGCTCTTCCCAGCCAGACTTTGCCCTTCTCCAGTTTCTTCCATAGCCAATGGAGCCACACTCCCACTCCCTGTCAGCTGCTCAGTCTCCCCCTGGGAATCAGATTCCGACAGGAGCATGACAGCTACATATCTTAAGCATCATATGCAGGCCATTGTTTATTGATCTCTGAAATAATGGAAGAGAAAATGTTGGGCAGGACGATCAGCAATAGATGAAAGCTAGAATAGTTATGTAAGCTAGAGTGGTAAGCCTCTTCCCTTTCTACTGGAATGTCAAGTGGAAAGTGAAGTGGCTTTCATTTTTCTACTCAACATTCATCACAAATCAAGATCAGATAAGCTTTAGGGTAGATTAATATTATATTACATCTTGTTCTTTTTAGCCATTCATTTCAGTATATGACTATTCTTCAATCCCCAGAATATATTTTGTTAGCACATCTCAGTTATTGCTAGCATATATATGGGTGGCTTTTTTTCCTAAAGAAAACTGAATCCAGAATGGACTACAATTGTTCAAATTAACCTACAAGGAAGAGAATTTGGATACTAAGAGTAAAAACGGTGTAGAAGGTTTTGTTTTGTTTTTCTAACTGCTGAATTCAAGATAACGCATTGACAAGCATAGGGCATATTTATAATAAGTTTTTAATGCTCTGTATTTTAAACTGATCTTTCATTTTGTCTGAAAGTTTAAAATGTGTGCTGTGTTTCACTGAATTAATTGTCTGGCCTTGGGAAAGGCATGTCAGAAACATAAATAAAATTTGAGAAATGGTTTTAAAATATTCTATATAACGCTGGTAAAGTCTTGATGTAATGAAAACTGCTATTTTTTTAAAAGATCATTGTATCTTTAAATTTCTTAGCCAACAGACCCTTTTTCTTATGAATTTAATTTTATTCTCAATTTTGGTGTCCAATTTTAACAATTTTTTACAGTTTCAAATTTGAAAACTAATGTTATCTTTGCTATCATCTTTAAGTAAAGAGTCAAGAAAACTAGTATAATAATGTATGTTCTCAAAATAACTAATATAATATAATAATGTAAGTTCTTAAAATAAAAAAGAACTAATTTTGCTAGTCAAAAATAAGTTATTTTTTTATTTTAAGTTCTGCCAAAAGTTCAGTCAAAACTATCAAAATCAAACTGAGCTGCCAAGCAAAGTAGTTCTATATGGACAAAAGTTTGCCTTAAGCCCCAGAGCAAATATATGTGTCAAGGAGAGAGGAGATATTGGATTATGGCTCAAATAGTTTGTAGGTTTTAGTGAAATAAAATGAGAGAAGTGGCTGCCAGAAACAGTAACCAGGAATCTACAGTATGCTCTGTGGGTTCTTGCCTAGACCTTGACTTTCATCCAGGACTATCACATTTGCTCCTGCCAGATGTTCAGGCTGGAGCCAAAAATCCCATATAGACTCACAGGAAAAACAAACCTGTATCCTGATGCGTAACTATGAGATTCTGGCTCAGTTTACTATATAGCTTAAAGTTATCCCATAACTGCAGCTGGATCTGCAGTTTTGTTTGGCTTTTAAATCCTTTCTTAAATTTTAGCCTCATATCCCTTTATGATAAAGAAGGAAATTTCTGTTTTTCAAGTTGAGGTTCTAAATGGCACTGTAAAATTCTGCTTCAATAGAAGAGACAAGACTCTGCCAATAGCTTAAAAGGGAATAAATTTGTGTTTTATATCAACCCAACCCCCAATTTCTTAGGTAGACAGGAAATTCTGCTGAACCCCTGAAGTTTCTTCTGTTTTTCTGGTTTCAGTAATTGCACACTAAAATAGCTGCTTTGTCTATAAGGCCTAGGGGCAGAGGACAATGCAACTATATATATTTTATTTAAAAGATAATTTAGTACCACTGTTAAAGCATCACAATTACAATTCAGCAATAATTAATACCAGGAGTGGGATCTGAAAGGGTTAACTTCCGGTTCGGTGATTTACGAGGTTCGGTGATTTACGATGTGCTTCCCTGCATGCTGTGCACGTGCCTGTAAATCATCATCACCCTGGTGCCTGGACAGCTGAGCAGCGCTTCGTGCCGAGAAGCAGCCTTTGAAAAGGTACTTTTTTCCTGCTTTTTTAACTGTAGCTGTGCCTCGCAAGGCTGCTGAAGTTGAAAAAGCAGGAAATAAAGGTCAGGTAAGAGCCCAGGCAAGCGGGTGGGCAAAATCATCAGCAGACATAGATCCGGTTCTATGTCTGCTGCTCTTCAGAGCTACCAGTTCTACAGAGGTGGACAGAACCGGTAGAAACCCACCCCTGATTAATACATCAAAACCACTAAAAATATTTCATAGGAGAAAAATAAGTAAAGTTGAAATGTCAGCAACTTACATTAAGTGTTGGAAGTATTGGGGCAAATAAACTTGCTTTCTCTCAGAATATGAGTCACTTCACAGTTGGCTCCTGGAGAAGATGGTAAACTCTTGACAACATGGGTGGTATACAAATCAATCAACCATCAATCAATCAGTCAACTAAATAAATAAATAATGCCATTGCTGAGGACTAACTCTTTGGTCAGTAACAACCTAGAAAGATGGCATATTCCACTGGAGGATCTAAGGCAATTGCCAGCCCCACCAGGTACAGCAGAGCAGAAAATCAGCTTCACAAGAAGACCACAATTACACTGTACTGAAATTGACCATAATGAATCTTGCATTCCAATAATTAGCTTCCCAGAACTTAAATAATGTTTCAGCCCTCTTTGCTGAGGACACAATTCTTGCATATTTCTCTCAAGCTCACCTCCATTACTCTCTTCAGTAATGGACAATGTTCAGACAGGTTTATGTGTCAGTAATCAACCAAGATTGTTTAGAACTTCAACAGCAGCACATTTCCCAGAAATGGCCAAATGGTTTGCTTTTTATATGACTGATTGGTTATATTATGAAAAAGATATTATTTTCATATTTTACACAAATCAAGTGACTAGGCAGACATGATCCACATATTCACATTCTTGCTTGCAGCTTTCTTGGCAAGATTTTGGAGTGGTTAGCCATTGCCTTCTTCCAAAGGCTGAAATAGAGTGATTAGCCCAAAGTAGCCCAGGTGACCATTTCCCAATTTCGAGCTTGGTACATTGACCATTAAACCAAATTGCCTCTCTTCAAACCTATACACCTACTCAAAAAAGAATGACTGACTTCAGTAGAACATGGTAAATATGCACATGCGATTGTAAATATTTTGAACTTTTTAAAAAGATAATTCATAATTTACTAAATTTATTTTCTGTCCAATTTCTAACAATGTTAATAATTTCATCTTTCAAGTTTGTTTTTTTAAACAAAAGATTACCACTTCTCCTATGGACAATGGAATTCTAAAAAGACATGTAAGATTCAGTGAGATGTCACTGGAGGCAAGGAAGAGCAAGTTATGAGAAGAAAGAAATTGTTTCATTAAGACTGAGAAAACACAAGACTAACATTCAAATCATGCCAGGAATTTGGTTTCAGTATACCATGGTACCTCCATGAAGCAAGGAAGTTTAAGGAATTTCACAGAAACTTCTTTAGGCATTTCTTTTAAACATATGTGATAATTTTCTCCATACGATTCATTCCTAAATAATAAATGTCTCTGTATCTTCAAGGTTTTTTTTTCTTCATTCGTACATATGCAAACGTATTCATATATGTTAACGATAGCATCAGCAATATTTCAAAATGGTGGTATAATTTAGCATTTTTGGATGCTGCTGTTAGTATTATCATAGTTATTATTTTTATTTTTATTATTATTGTTGTTGTTGTGATGGTGAGGGTGGGTTTTCAAGAATGGTGCATTTAAATTTCATTTTAATGTATGCCATTATGTTTAAGGAAAATAACAATAAAGGCTATCTTATTTTATCAATGAAATTTTTGCCAAGTAACTCAGGGTTCATTACTGCATCTATTCAGGATCCATTGCTTCCCAAAGCACATTGTCAGAAGAACTTATCAAATATAAGCTCCTCCATTGCATATGTCTCCTTGGCTACAAATGGCTGCAATTTTAAGTCACTCATTTGAGACTAGGATTGATCTCTACTGAACTAAGAGGAACTATTTGGTAAACATACTGTAGTTAAAAGTATGTGGTATTTCAGTCTTTTTGGATGAATGATTTTTTTCTCCCTTGAAAAACCGAGGGAAATTAACAATCCCTTAATGGAATCAGGAAACAGAATTAAACAAAGTAAAGACTTAAAGTGAGTCTATTAATAACATAGAAATGACGGGTGTGTAGAGCCATTTATCAACTTGCAATCTCATTCTGAAAGATTGCTCACATTTGTGTGATTGGCTGAAAGATTGTTCACATATGTGTGATATATTTTAGGGCTAAAGTACATAATATATGGTATAATTGACATGCAGTTGTAAGTGTGCTTTTTCTTAAATCTCAGGAGCAGTAGGTCACTTGATATGGATCAAGGTCACCATAGTTAGGTGAGGAAAGAAACTTCATCCTTCTTTCAGGCTGCTTGTTTTGCAAAATGCAGCAGCCATCAGACAAACCTAGGTTTCTTTTCTTTTTTAACTTAACAGAACAACAAAGTTATTCTGTTAAGGGTTAGGGTTAACCCTAACCCTTTGCTGGTACTTTGCTTGTGTGGAGTGACCATTCAAAGTTACAATGGCACTGAAAAAAGTGACTTATGACCATTTTTTCACGCTTACGACTGTTGCAGCATCCCCACAGTCATGAGAGGCCAGGCAAGGAGATGAGTGCCTCGATGTGAGTGATATTGAGTTGGCCACCCCCAGCCAATAACATGACCACCAAGCCATGTCCACCCAGTCACATGACCACCAAGCCACACCCACCACCCAAGCCACACCCACAAAACCGGTTGTAAAAATTTGAATCCCACCCCCGGGGAGGAATACTGTATCTTCAAGGTAAGTTTTCTAGTATGGTAATGGTTAAGGTGCTGGCTAGGAGCCAGAAGCCTGTGAGTTCTAGCCCCATTTTAGGCATAGAAGCTGGCTGGATAAACTTGAAACAATCCCTCTTTCTCAGTCCAACTCACCTCTCAGGGTGAGCGTGCAAAAATAAAAGGTATGTTTGCTGTCTTGAGTTGTATATTAAAGAAGGTGGAATAAAAATACAATAATGATAATGGTGAAAAAAAGTCAAGAAGCAGGCAGAACTCTGATTGAACTGTCACAACTACCATCCACTACTGTAGGTTGTTTTTTTTTTTAACACACTGTGTATACTCCATTTTGATGCAAAGAAATTTTTTTAAGAGCAGCTACATGTTATATATTGAATCTAATGACTAAATTCACCCAGCTTGCTATGACTTTGTTTGCTTAATTATAGTTCAAAGAATAAACAATATTTGGATGAATGCACCCAGCAGGCTAAAACAAAATGGTTTGCTTGATTGTGATTCCTACTTTATGTATAAACCCAGTTAGTTTGACTTTAGCAGCTGCCTGTTATTCCATGTTTCAGCCTTACTAGATCCTTCCCTTTCAGTATACGAAGAGTTATATAAATATGAATAGTATCATGAAAATGAAGCTAATTGTATGTCAAATTCTAGGTTCATTGTTG
Source organism: Pseudonaja textilis (assembly GCF_049901715.1). Classification (NCBI taxonomy): domain Eukaryota; kingdom Metazoa; phylum Chordata; class Lepidosauria; order Squamata; family Elapidae; genus Pseudonaja; species Pseudonaja textilis. The sequence continues at coordinate 149,902,667 of NC_141992.1, read as the reverse complement.
AAAAGAAGGTTAAGCTCATTTATAATCCCTTGTTTTCTGGTTGTTCTGACCCAAGCCTTGTTCAAATCAAACAAACACAAAGTATTTATAAAAGCAAACCTTTTTAATGCCACACTGTGAATTCTGTTCATTCACAGTCAAGAGTCATTCAAAACTAATTGTCCCAGATAAGAGCAAATCCTTTGAAAGTTGCAAAAGGCTGCCAAGAACAAAAGACTAATTGCAGATAAATATCTAAAACCAGAAGTTTAAAAAACAAACTGGAACAAGTGGGCTTCAACGAGGACTCTGAGTAGAAAGAAAGGTAGAAAATAGGAAGAAGGCTGGCTTTTATCCCTTATGGAAGGGGCCATCACCTTCCAGGCTTACTCCCAAGTCGCCCATGCTGCTTCAGCTGCTCTTTCCTTTGAGCAGCCCTGTGCGCATACAGACTGAGCGCAGGCTCTCCGGGTCCCTCTTCGTCACTGCTGCCAGACTCCACAACTTCTGAAGTACCCCACTCTCCGATAGTCCTGGCCCCATCTCTGCATCACACGCAAGCCCCTCGTCGAAGTCCTCATTGTCAGAGACCTCAGCCATCCACACCTGCTGCCGGCGCACCACAACACTGGTTCATTTAACCTCAAAACAAAAGGCTGGTCCTCACATATCATCTATATCAGGAGTTTCAAATTCGCGGAATCACGGCGGCTTCATATGATGTATCGCAATTTTTTTCCCTTTTGCTAAACTGGGCGTCGGCATGGCCAGCACATGATGCATCCAGCCTGCAGGCCACAAGTTTGACAACCCTGATCTATATCATAACCTTTCTCTTTTATTTTTCAGGATACGATAAGCCTATTAGATTCAAATTGCATAAAGTTGAACTTTCTTATGTTTCTTGGCTATTTTCTAGTCATCTGATAGCCCTCTAAAATGCTGAAAATGAACTGTAGCTTCACATGTCAAAATAATCCTGAGTCAGGCGTTCTTATTCTGCTAGACTGGGCATGGTTTTAGCAGAATCTACTGCAGTGAGTATAGCAGCATACATACTGTCTGACCTTGTGTGTCTTCAGAAGCAAAGTTGAATCAGGCCTGTTTAATACTTGGGTGAGAGACTACAAGGGCTATAAAGTACTATGAGAAGATTAAAAATATCCTGGAAGATGCCAAAGAGGAATCATCTCCATATGTTGCCAATAAAATTGTGTGCCTGTTTTTTAATTCTCATGAGTTGAGTGCAATTCAAGGACATATTTAGCTTTATAAATGTCAGTAGGTTCTGACATTTATTGTATTACCGAAAGTTAATTTTAAATCTATGATTTTGCAGGATAGTACTTGCATAGTACTTTATATTTTAAACAACACGTTTTTTAAAATAAAAAATCTGCATCATTCAGGCAAGTGTTCATTTTAAATCAGCATTACTGCTACCTCACCATAGATGAAGGGATAGATACAGCTAGCTTTCATCAGCATGTTAACACTCAATTTCAAATTCCAAGGGAACATGCCGTAGTAGCTAAATGCAGAAGTTTAAAAGCTTTAGGGACAATACAGAATTCTGCCAGTTTTTATACCACACCAGAAGTCCTGGAGCACCCTCTTCTGGAACAGATTCTTCCAGAAGGAGTATCAAAGTTTATAACAAGAACTGGTAAATGAATCAAAATAAGAATCACAGAAAAATTCTAAATGTCTGTAAATAGTTTATATTAATCAAACAAAGGGGAAGTTAGAAGCTAATATTTATCTGTTCTACTTCTGCTTCTTCAAGAAATAATGGAGATTTTGGCACTGATTCAAAGTCTAGAAATTGCCGTTTTCTAGCCAACCTAGAAAACATTTGTAATGTAATAGCAATGTTTGGGGGAAACCAGTGTTGGGATTCAAATATTTTTACTACCGGTTCTGTGGACGTGGCTTGGTGGGCGTAGCAGGGGAAGGATACTGTAAAAGCTCCAGTCAGAGGTGGTATTTGCTGGTTCTCTGAACTACTCAAAATTACTGCTACTGGTTCTCCAGAACTGGTCAGAACCTGCTGAACCTGCGGAAACCCAGACTCAAACTCTTTTTACAAATCAAAGGTCAGATTCCCAGATGAACTGTGGAGAAAGTGGAGGCATAATATAAAGCTAGAATCTAGGACAGGCAGCAAAATTGAATGAAGACAGAAAAGAAAGAACTGTTTTATAAATAATTGTTAAACTGCAATTCAATATCACAAGAAGTAATCAAGCCCTTTTTCCTGGCAATTCTTAAAAAGTGTTAGAGAAAATTCATGGAGTTCACGGCTAAGATATTTCTTGTGCTTTTTCAATTAGCAACCACAAGGAAACACATGTGCAGTTGCTTTGTCCTGCTTGTGGACTTCCTAAAAACATCTGGTTGTCTAGGAAAAGAATGCTGATAGTCTTCTTATCTGACCAGCAAGGAACTTCTCTTATTTTTAACATCTCAATGTAACATTTTTAGCACATTTGAATGTCCAACTATTGAATTTTTGGTCTAATGTGCTCCTTAGTAAATTCCTTGGAATTTTGAAAGGAAAGAAAGTTTGACTTAATGCTGTGGGGAATGCTTTTAATCCTGGGTTTATTTTCATATTCATGATTTGGCATAGCATGGCAGCACCCTCCAGTGATGCTTTGGAATAATACACATTGAGGCCCAGAAGTGCACAGTTCTAAGTAGGTTCTGTCATGTACAAATCAGCCAACTCAGATGACATGTGATGGGGAGGAGTGGTTATGTTTTGTTCTTTACATATCACCATGTAAAGAAAAAGAAGTTTCTCTTAAACAAAGGATTTTAGAGGGGTGGGGAAAAGTAACTTCAAAGAGAGAAATTGTTTTAAAAATTGACCAATCATAATTTAGAATGTCTTTATCAGCTATTTCTTCAGATGATTCCTACTTGCATGGCATAAAGCTGAATTTTATCAGCTTGAGATAAGGGCTTAGGTAGCCCTCAAACCAACAGGTTCTTCGTTGACTGATGTGACTTAGCATAAGAAAGGGGAAGACTAGGTATGACAAAGCATGCTTTGAATGCCCAATCCCTGTTTCAATCCCTTGTATCTCAGAATTATACAATATCTTATAGAGGTAGTCCTCAGCTTACAACAGCAATCCTGATTCTTGTTGTTCAGCAAGAGCTGCACAGGTCATAAGTGAGATTCATTATGACCATGCTTTTGATTTTCTCCAGGCTTTTTTATTTTGTTGTTGTTGTGGGAAGCCAGCAGGGAACATTGGAAATTATAATTTTATGACTGTGGGGACGCAGCAACAGTTGAAACTCTGAGAACCAGCTTGTAAGTCCCCTATTGTAATTTTGATTGGTGGCTGAACAAAGGGACATAACTAGAGGAGAACCTGTAAAAGTATAATGAAAGTCTGTAGAAATATATATTACCAGTCAGAGGACTCCATACTATATACATGTAGTACTCAACTTACAACAGTTCATTTAGTGACCATTTGAACTTACAACAACATTGAAAAAAGGGACTTATTGCCATTTTCCGCACAACACAACCTTGCAGCATCCCCATGGTCACATTTTAATCACATTTTGGTCATGTGATCAAAATTCCGATGCTTGGCAACTGATTCATATTTATGATAGTTGCAGTGTCCTGCACGATATGAACCACTTTTGTGGCCTTCTGACAAGCAAAGTCAATGAAGAAATCAGATTCACTTAACAACTGATTACTAAATGAACTGCAATGATTCACTTAGCAACTGTGGCAAGAAAAATCTTAAAATGGGGCAAAACTCACTTAACTTTTTAACTACCGTGTTTCTCCAACAATACGGCCTCCACCAATAGGAAAGCCGAGCATGATTTCTAGGCATGAGGTGAAATTAGGCCCCACCCGCAAAATTTAGGCCTATTTAAACCATGCGTTTCCCCACCATTTCTCACATCGTTCGTTAGAACTACACGAGGTGAAGAGAAATGGGGGGGAAGGGCAGGGGGTGGGAAGAAAACTTGCCTTTAGGAGTGCCCTGTAGGTAGCCTAGGCTAGAATACCATGATCTATCGATAGAACATCAGTTGATAGAAGCTCCCCAAAGGCAGAGTCCCCAGCCGCTTCAGGGCAAGGCGTGGCTGCTCGTGTCCCCTCACTTTTAGGCAGTCTCTTTCAGGCAATGGAAGCTCCCCAAGTGCAGCCACCACCCACTTCGATTGGCCGGTAGAAGCGGTCTCGGGGCAAGCGCACACACACACTCCCCTCGCCCCGAGGCCGCTTCTACTGGCTGATCAAAGTGGCTGCTGACTGCACTTGGGGAGCTTCCATTGCCTGAAAGAGACTGCCTAAAGGCGAGGGGACACAGGCAGCCACGCCATGCACTGAAGCAGCTGGGACTCTGCCTTCGGGGAGCTTTCGTCAGCCGATAGAAGCAGCCTCGCGGCAAGGTACGTGAGTATGGGCCGCTCTAGGTGGGGGAGGAAATTAAGTCACCCCCGAAAAGAAGGCCTAGCCATTTTTTCAGGGGTCAAAAAAAAATAACGCCCGGCCTTATTTTGTGCGAAACACGGTATTAACCAAATCTTGGAACAATGTCATCTTAGCAGATCTCAAAATGCTCTCCATCCTGGAATAGCTGCCTTGATTTACCCTATTATTGTACTGTGATCACAAAAGCAGGAACTCTTTTACATGTTGCCTGAAACATGAATGCTACAATTGAGACAAATCCTTCCTTCTAGTCTCAAATAGTAGACACTCCAACCAAGTCTATAAATTGGTCTTGTTTTCCCTAGAACAGTACTCTATCAGCTCACAAATACCTTATGAAATGTTTTCTGATGCTTTTATAGATGAATCACTTATAGAATATCTATAGTACTTTGGGGTGGGTTGGAACTTAAGTTAACTTTTAACTGAAAGCACAGATTCAGTGATTATCTGGACAAGTGCCTGAAGAAAATATTTTGCCATATTCTATATACAGTACTTACAACACAGACTACATGCTTCAAATTTTCAAGTAATTTACTTTTCCAATATTTATGATGTTCTTTTTGTCTAATGACAGAACACACCAGTAAAGTATCTGCTGTTGTTTTAGAATTGCTGTGACCTTGAGTTTTGATGATTGAAAGCAACATTTAAGATCAATAAAAGAGTGGATAGCCAGTTATTATAACTTAGAGAAGGTAATCAATATATCTTAAGTGAGGTCTCCATTTATCTGCTTTATTTAAAATACTAGTAAGAATACAAGCCTATAAAAAAACTCAAATAGAAATATACCTTGATGCATTGCATTAAACACGATGTTACGCAGAAAGAAGAAAGAAGTGTTTGTAACAAAACAGAGTTTCTAATTAATGCAATAAAATACTGTACTATAATGACAGAATCATTCAGTCAATAAAAGGAAATTCCTTGCTGGCTACATACGATCCTCTCATCCTAGACTTTTCCCCTTTGTTTTCTAAATTAATAAGCGATACTTTTATAAAGAGAAAAGATTCACCTTGTATTTTACACTATGTCCTCTTTTTGTAACTACTACTGATGCGTTGCAGGTCCCACTGCCGGGATGAATTAGTCAGCTGACGACCTGCACCCAGGCACACTGTCCGGGCGGGCTCCTCTTAGTGGCAAAGATGACAGCGACACAAAGGTTTCTTTTGGTGAGAGGAAGCCCAGATAGTACTACGCACCTCTCTTTTATTGTGCAGCAAGCAGGGGGGAGGTTATGTTACACATGAGGAAGTTAGACAGGAATAGGGAATATTGCCATATATGGCTACACCTTATGCTATAGCCAACTCACGTTTTACACGTTGCTGTTCCATAGTGTCGCCCTATATGTGTATTGTATGTGTATTGGGTTTTCTGTGTACGTGACTTCCTACTGATGTGTCATGATATTGCAACATCTCCTCTGTTTTTTATTATTTTGAGACCTCTCTATTCTTATGCTGCAAGATCTAGTCCTCCTCCGAGTCCAAGTCCTGCCGGCATATTAGAATGCGAGGGCCGTCTCCTTTTTCTGGGTATTCATCTTCGTTCTCCTCCGAGTCCGAAGTGAATGCCAGTAGAGACCTTTTTTCTGCTGGAGTGTTGATCTCGGACCTTATTCTTACAAGCATGTTTATGTTGGTAATCTCAGTATCAATAATGGCCAGTCGTTTTTTGAGGAATTGCATTATTTTCCCAAATACACAAGGGCCCATGGCGCACAGCAATAGGAGCAATATTAATGGTCTGGCAATTGAGGAAAGAAGTGTTGTGAGCCATGGGGAGAAATTAAACATATTATGGAACCAAGTGTTACCTGCTTCCCTTTCCTTTTTGCGTATTTCCAGCCGCTCTTTTAGTTTATCTAATGAATCTTGTACTAGGCCGGTATGATCGGCATAGAAACAACATTCTTCTTTTAATGCTACACATAGCCCTCCTTCTTTTAAAAACAACAGATCAAGGCCCCTTCTATTTTGCAAAACAACTTCTGATAAGGATGTAAGAGATGTTTTAAGGTGAGAAATAGACTGTTCGAGAAGTTCGAGATCTTTGTCTATATCAGCACGCAAAGTATTGGTATTGATTATTACTAACTGCTAGACCGGCAATTCCCGTAGCAGCACCTGTAGCTCCTAGTCCTAGTAATACAGCAAGGGTAAGGGTGGTGACTACCTCTCTCTTAGGGCGAGCAAAATTGGTGTTATCCTGCAGAAAGGTTTGGCCGGAGTGGTAAGTTATTTTTGGGACTATCGAAACGAGAACACAGTAACCATTCCTTTGAGTGATGGTGGGGCCGTGAGCAAAAGCGGTGAGGCCAGTGTCACAGGCCCACCATGAATTGTTGTCCAGAACAAAATACAAGTTCTGAAAAACAGTAGTGAAATTCCCACCGGTATTCCAAAGTGCCCTTGAAGTACCATTGAGCCATAAGTAATTCTGGTTACAATGATGACTTGTGGTGTTAGGTACATTTCCCAGGCAGTATCCTGTCCCTATAATGTTACCAATGGTTTGAGTACCTTGTGACCAACAACAAGATGAAGGTGAGTTTTGGGCAGTGAAATTGGTGGTGCTACCAACGGCCTCATAGTAAGGGGGGCCTGCGTTAAGACACAGCCAACAATCATTGGTAATTGCAGGGTTGCTGGCATTGAGGAGGAGGTAACTAGAGTTTATCAACCCTAGCAAAGGTTGGGGAACTGTATGGCCTGGATGATATTCTACCAGGGATATGTTTCTATTGGGACCTACTTGGATAGCTGGCCACTCAATGACGAGTTTTATGGTAAAGGTATTGCCATAGTCGTACCCATCAGCATAGATCCGGATTCCCCAGGTAAGACCTGCCTCCCACCGTGTAGTCAGCCTTTTCCCTCCCACTGAAAACAAAATATACATGGGATTACATGGAGTCCATGTGCCCCCTGAGGGGCAAATAGCCTGATGCCAAGAACCATTTTGGAAGGCAAAGATATAATCATCTTTGATTGGTGGCGACCAGGAGATAGAACCGGTGGAGAGACATGACCAAGCGGCACAGAAGGCGTCTGCGGGGCCTCCGCAAACGCGAATATTCTCGCGAGTCTGCTTATGTCCGGGGCAAATATAAAATTGATAGCGATGGACGAATCCCGGAGAAGGTGTGGGTATCTCGGTTGTGCTGGTGTAGGCGGTGAGGCCTACCAATATCTGTCCGACGTCAGCTTTGAGGGTAGGCCACCAGGTATATGGGTGAGTGATGTTGCTGATGGAAAATAAGACACGATCGTAGGCATCATATATTGTCCAAGTTTGTTTCACTGGATGGTGTAGATTGAGGGGATTTGCAGGCAACGTTTGTAGGAAAAAGGAAGAAAATAATGCAGTGAAGAAGAGGAGGCAGTTATTCATCATGGAGCTTCAGCCAGTGGAGATCCAGAGGGTCTGCGTTGGGTTGTGGCTGATCAGGTGGGGAGGTGTGGCAAGGGCGCACACAGCGACCAGGAATCCAGAGAACTTTTTCAGGTAACTGAATTGCAGCGTAGCCTCGCCCCCCAGGTGATAAGTTCAGCAGGACCCTTCCAAGCTGGATCTGGGAGTTGCCTGTAATAGACAAGTGGTCTTGCAGTGGGGAGAGAGGGTTTAGTGAAATGACGAGACACAGCAGACGAGGGAGGGTTTCCAGTGAGGTTAAAGAAATTAAGAGTATACAAACAGACATTTAACAGATTTTGCAGTGTTGGGAGGTTGGGGGGGCTAATCCCTTTTGACCCCGTGTACCGATCAAGGGCTTGTTTAAGCGTTTGGTTTGCCCTTTCTACAATAGCTTGACCTTGGCTATTGAAAGGGATTCCAAATTTGTGGTTAATGGACCAATGATGGCAAAACTCCGAAAAGGCGGAGCTTGTGTAGGCAGGTCCATTATCCATTTTTAGTATTTTTGGACATCCCAACACTGAAAAGGTTCGAATACAGTGGTTGATTACCTGTTTTGCATTTTCGCCCCTTTGGGGCGTGGCCAATATGAATCCTGAATAAGTATCAATGGTAACATGAAGATATTTCCATGGGGCAAAAGGAGGGTATTGAGTAACATCCATTTGCCACGTATCACATGCCTGAAGTCCCCTGGGGTTAACCCCTTGAGGGATAGCTTTCGCTTGGAGACTGCATGTGGGGCATTGTTGGATGATAGCAATTGCTTCAGCCATGGTAATGCCAAATTGTTTGACCAGAGCCTTTTTATTTTGGTGAAAATAAGCATGGCTTTCTCCTGCCGTTAAGGGGGCAGGTTGTGTTTGAGCAGCAAAAACCTGTTGGCAAGCAGTATCGGCTCTGACATTTCCCTCGGAGAGGTAACCCGGAAGGTGCTGGTGGCTCCGAATGTGAGCAATAAAAAAGGATGTTGACGAGCAGTAATGAGCTGCTGTAAGCAAGAGAACAGTTTTAAAAGGGAAGTCTCCACGGAGGGGGAAAGATAAGAGCCATATATGTGAAATACTACTTGAGTGACATACAAGCTGTCAGAGATAAGATTGATTGGGATGTGAGGAAATTTTTCCAAGGCTAAGATGACGGCCACTAATTCTGCTTTTTGGGCTGAGGTCTGAAGAGTTGTACGACAGGAATGCCATTGGCCATCTTCCAGCCAAGTACAGGCACCAATGGTCTTGGAACCATCAGTAAAGATGGTCAAAGCTTCAGAGAGAGGTTGTGTGGAGAGGGGTGAAGGAAAAGTGATGGGTACGGTCTTTATAATTTGAATGCGAGGATCAGCTGGCAAATGACACGATACTGATCCAACCCAATCAGCTAATGCGTATTGGAGATCCTCTGAATTTTGAAAGAGCTGTTCCCAAGTATGTAGTTTGAGAGGAACATATACAGTGCTGGGTTCTATACCCATGAGGGCTTCAATAGTCAGGGTGGAGTTAGGAATAATCTGTGAAGGGAGTTAGGAATAATCTGTGAAGGGACAGGAAATCCCTGCTGTGAAGGGACAGGAAATGCTACTGTCAGAGGAAGGGTGACGACAGATCCAGGATCCTCATAGACAATGGATTCGGATAGAAGGACTGGCAAGGAAGTAGGTACAGCCTTTGGAGTGGGGCTAGCTGTTGGCCCCGAAACTAGTTTTCTAGCTGTTGCTGAGCCGGGCGGGGATTGGTGCGGCACTGGCTGGCCCAATGGAAACCGTTGCGGCAGCGCGGGCACACAGTTTTTGGTTTGGAACCGGGGGGCTGGCCACGCCCATGAGGGGCGCCGCCGCCACCCGGAGCACAACACTGTGAATGAAAATGGCCAGGCTTCCCGCAATTATAACAATTTCCCTTCAGGCGAGAGGTGGACAAAGCAAGAGTAGAAGAAAGAACTGAAGCTAAAGCCGCAGTGCGGTGAGATTCCGTGCCTACTTCCTGGCACGCGCAAATATAATCTGCAAGATTTTGAGTTGGCAAGGCTTGAAGGGGCTTGAGAATTTTCTGACAGTCCACATTAGCATTAGCAACGGCTAAACACATGAGAAGTTCGCTCTGAGCGGCAATATTATCCACCTGCCTGCTAATGGCATCTGTGAGACGATCAATAAAGGAGATATAGGGTTCAGAGGGCCCTTGAAGGATAGAAGTAAAGGAGTGGGTAGGTTGCGAGGTGTTAGGGAGCCGCTTGAAGGCGTTTAGCGCAGCTTCCCTCATAATTGGTACCCCCCCCCCGTTCCCATAGTGATCTCTTGCGTGGGGTTTTGCACCATACCTTGGCATAAGAGATGATCAAGAGTAACTCCTGCTGGTAGACCGGCTGCAGCAGCAGCGTTAATACTGAGGCGAAATTCATTGTGCCAGGTGGCAAGCGAAGCGGGAGAGAGAAGCATAGAAGCAATAGCTTTCCACTCTGAAGCAAGAACCAGATGATGCGTAGAAATGTTGGCTAAAAGTTGGCGGGTATACGGGGAGTCGATGCCATACTTAGAAGCAGCAGTTTTTAATTCTTTTAACAAAGTCCACTCCAATGGGGTATAATGAGGGACAGGATTACCCCCAGCAGCGGGGGTTTGAAGAATCATAGGGAAACAAGAAAGATCATCCGCAGATAGCTTTCCTTCCGCCAAAGCCGATTGAAAGGCATTACGGACAGGAGGATCTGTCGCCGCGGCAGAAGGAGGCAACGGAGAAGAGGGGTTCAGAGAAGAGTCAAGGGGTGGGGTGGAGTAGGGTGGAGGTGCCGAGGCAGTAACAGGACAGAGTTCAGCGGAAGGTGGGTCTGAGGAAGACTGGATAGAATCATCGGGAAAGAGAATATTAAGGGCGGCCATAACGGCACGCCAAGAACAAATAATCTGAGCGGAGCCCTGGGTGGTTCATGCATCCATTTCCCCATCCGTTCCCAAGAGGAACGTTTAAGAGTGCCTTCCGCGGGATACGCGGGGCAGTGTTGTTGGACATAACTCAAAAAATCATCCAAATACTTTTTTGACAGAGGATATACATTTGTGCCGTTAGCCTTCTGCAAATAATTTGCCTTCTTCACTAAAGCGAGAAGTTCATCCCTATGCTTGAGTTGAACTTGAGAAAGTGAGGAGCCCATACTTACGATGCACGAGCCTATTCCAGGTGCGTAGTACAGGAGTGAAGGAAGCGCATTCCTAGACAAGAATCACGCTTTGTCGGGGACGTATCGTTGAGACGATCACGTCGGGGTCACCAGTTGATGCGTTGCGGGTCCCACTGCCGGGATGAATTAGTCAGCTGACGACCTGCACCCAGGCAGACTGTCCGGGCGGGCTCCTCTTAGTGGCAAAGATGACAGCGACACAAAGGTTTCTTTTGGTGAGAGGAAGCCCAGATAGTACTACGCACCTCTCTTTTATTGTGCAGCAAGCAGGGGGGAGGTTATGTTACACATGAGGAAGTTAGACAGGAATAGGGAATATTGCCATATATGGCTACACCTTATGCTATAGCCAACTCACGTTTTACACGTTGCTGTTCCATAGTGTCGCCCTATATGTGTATTGTATGTGTATTGGGTTTTCTGTGTATGTGACTTCCTACTGATGTGTCATGATATTGCAACATACTACAGGTAACTGTAGCACTCATTTAACAACCATTCAAAGTTACAATAGCACTGAAAAATGCAATCTACAACCAGTCCTCATACTTACAATTGTTACAGCATCCCTATGATCAAGTGACCAACATTTGGGCACTTGACTACCAGTATGTATTTATAATTATTGCAGCATCCTGGGGTCATGTGATCTTCCTAGATGGCCTCCAATTAGCAAAGTTAGTGTGGAAGCTGTATTTGCATAATGACTGCATGATTCGCTTAACAACTGATGTGAGACATTTAAAACCATGGCAAAAAGTTGTAAAATCAGGTGCAACTCACTTAACAACTGCCTTACTTGGTAACCGACATTCTGGTACCAATGATGGCCATAAGTTGAGGACCACCTATATGGAAGAGATTGTTTCATTTATGGAAGTTCTTATTTGCCACCTTCTGGCATGAGAGAGAGTGAGAAAGAGAGCAGGGAGGTGCTTTTGCAAGCTGTGAGGGCTATAATTCTTCACCTTGGTTATTATCTTTAATAATGCTGAAATAAGGGTAAGAATAGTAATACATAACCACCACTATAAAATAATGTGGTTAAGCCTGGATTCACAACTTAACTTCTGCTGCTGACGTCAATCTTTCTCTGCTCAGATTTCAATGAGGACTGGAGGTTAAGCATCAATTTTATTCAAAAGTATCTTTGGAGCCAGACTTTTTCAGAACTTATCATACACATTATGTAAATGGGAGGATTTGTCATTTAATTGTTGCTTGGTCAGCCTTTTTCAAAAATTCAGGTCCTAATTGTTACATTCAACATTTCAAGACTCACCACACTAATATTAAACAAGTATCTCAGCTTGTGAAAATTATTTCTTTGCACCACACGTACAGCCAGTTTTCATGAAAGTTTACTATATTTGAACTGCAGCACGTTTATAAATTTCCAATATGTACACTACATCTTACTATATAGGAAAATGTAAAAGAATGAGTTTACAACCTTCATATAGTAGCTCAAATAAATAATGCATTATAGGCTATCTCAAATACCTGGAAAGCAATTTGTCTTACTTGAATGTTGAATGTCTATAGAAGCTTTTAGATCCGTTAATGCATTAATCTTTAATTAGCTGAAAAATGTTATGTTGAGAGAGTTACAGATGTATAATTCACATGCAACAGCATGATGGCATAACCATGATATATTGATTTGGGTCCTGGATTGAACTTGCAGAGAAGTAGAATATAAAAGTTAACCACAATAAGGACAATTCAGCAAATATAGGCCTGAACACTCAAGTGATCTAGCTCAAAAGTACAACTCTAATGGAGCTTGCCCATTAGGGTCAAAGGTCGAAACAAAGTTAAATAGATTGCCTCAAGTAATAACCAACCCTCCCTGTTCTCCCTAGTGCATTCATTAAATGTGCATTGGTCATTATGAGGGGATGGGGGGACATTCTGGGAGGCTTAATGCAAACACTAACCCACCTGCCTCAGGCCTCCCTCACCCTTAGATAGGTGGCCGTGGCACAGCTTGCCAGCAAGAAACAATGGAGAAGGAAAACACTGGGCACACCTGCCTTTCCCAATTTTGCCTCTGTCCTTCCTCCTGCCAAAGTGCCCTGCCTTTCTGGGACAAAAAAAAAAGAACCAGTTTTTTTAGGAGCCTTTTGAAGCTTTCTCTGCTAATCAGCTGTCCATGGGGAGGCTGCAAAGCTCTCCTGCCTCTCTAGGCTTTGCATAAAAGGCAGCTTCAGGATGAAGTTCCCAAACCTTTCCCTTCCTTAACGCCCCACTCCTTCCCTTAGAAAGTAAAATTTCTTCAGTTAAAAAAAACAAACACAAAAAAGCTAGGAGGGATGGGCTTCTTGATTTTCCCATCCCACCACAATTAGATGCTAAAACTAAATTCTCCTTCTCCCCTTCAAATGATATCCTTTTTAAAAACCTTTCATTGACTGCAGGCTGAAGAGCAGAGGAACCAAACAAGCAAGGAAAGAGCATCTTTCTGCAACTGTTTTACCCTGAAATTTTTAAAAAAAGTCATCTCTAAAAGTTGTGCCACAAAATGGAGGATGCTAAGTCTTTGCAAGCCTTAGCTGTCCATTTGACTGCCTCTAAAGTGCAGCTAGGATTTAAAGGCTAGAGTCGCTAGACTGTATATTTCCCTCTACAGACCATTCATTTAAATGGATGAAAGTTTAAAACTATGAGCTTTACCTATTGGATTTCAAAATGGAATAGAATGGAATTTTACTGTAGTGAAGTATGCATTCTAATTCATTCTAACTATTTAGAATAAGTTATTATGGCAAAGAATATATCTTTTTCATTTCTCTTGTATATTTCCACTACTTGTTTGTACAATGCAATACATAATGTCACAATGTCAGAATCAATTACCTATATTTATAGAAAGAAATAGTGGGTGGGTTGTAAAATTGATATCCCCACCCTAAACATTTACTATAATCCTTAGAATTTGGGAAAAGTTCTTCAATTAATAGAGTTGAATAAGGTATAAATTAAATTAATCTCTATTAAGTTATTATGGAGCTAAATGTACTGATTTTTTTCTCAGGGCACATTGCTCCCCATCTAATATTAAATTATAATCCCTTAACAGGGATGGGATACAACAGGGTTAACTACCGGTTTGGGATTTATGAGGTTCCCTGCCCACTGTGAGCCGCGCACTTGTAAATCGTCATTAGCATGCTGAGTGCCAAGAAGCAGCCTTTGAAACAGCCCTCTTTTCTTGTTTTTTTGACTGCAGCTGTGCCTCTTTTGGCAGCTGAAGTTGAAAAATCAGGAAATAAAGATCAGGTAAGAGCCCGGGTGCCCCCCCCCCCAAAAAAAACGTCTGGTTCTATGTCTGCTGCTCTTCAGAGCTACCAGTTCTACAGAGGTGGACAGAACTGGTAGAAACCCACCCCTGCTTAACAAACTAGATACATGAATGTCAAAGTTCTCAGCGTATATGAGATTGAACCTTTTTACAGATAAAATGTTATGAGTGTTACAGCCTTAAGGTTTTTTATCCTACCTTTATTATTGTTCATAAATAATTTAAGGTAGTGAACATACTTCATTCCTTCTCTTCTTTTCCTTACAGACTCACTGCGAAGTGAGTTTGACTGAGAGAAAGTGACTGGCCCAAAATCACCCAGGGCTTTCATGTATAAAAGGGATTTAAAACTCAAGTTTCCTTCTCTCTAGCCTGGTGCCTTATGCATTAGAACAGACTTCACTAGAAAATTTGTAGTTTTTATGTTTTTAGAGCATAAAAAAAACAGTGTATGCATCAACTGTAATCTTGAACAAAATTTATTGAGTATACGATTATATAAATCATTTGCATGAATAATACAAACTTGGAGCTATTAACATATCTGCATTTTGGTATAATCTGTTTGGAAGTGAATGTTAACCAGTACTAATTAAATTCTTAATATTGAACCCAGTGTGCTTTCTTTTATGTCAAGCCATTTGAAAAATATGTTTTTCTTGTGCACAAACTTTGGTGCAGTATGTTTTACAAGGTCTTTCTCAAGACCTTTGAATGACCTACTGAAGTTAATATGCTACAGCCGGTTTCTATGTTCTCATATTTTAACATGAGACACTGCTATCTCATGCATTGAAATTAGCAGAACAATACTGCTCCCAAACGGAGAAGAATATTTTAAGCTCTATTTTATTACTTAAAATTTGCATACAAAACAACCCTGTGTTTTATCTTCTATTAGGCTCACCAGCCCTTGGTACTGCTACAAATGGGACAGGGCCTTTTTGTTCAATCTAGTAAGCAAGTAAGACTGTTTTAGTCAGTATGAAGCCAGTTTTTTGAAAAAAAACCTACACACTAGAGAAACTTTTTCCTACCTCCAAACAGATTGACTAGAACATTTTTTGATATTTCCTTTTAGCTGACCAAGATTCTTTGCACTGAGAAGAATATTTTTAATAAGCTGAGTACAGTAAAAGTATCTCACTTTTGATAGGATTTTCTTAAGCCAATTAGATTAAAGTTGCCATAAAACCATGACCAGCTTAAATATGAGCAGTAAATGCAGTTGGAGCCTTAAACATGATAAGTTGTTTAAGGAAAAATCTTAACCTAAATACTTAAAAATAAAACCAACTGTAAAGCATTATTTCTTTTAATGATTGTATCAGTGGTGGGTTTCAAATTTTTTTACTACCAGTTCTGTGGGCATGGCTTCGTGGGCGTGGCAGGGGAAGGATATTGTAAAATCTCCATTCCCTTCTGTTATATCGGGGAGGACCGTTCAAGAACGGAGGCAAGACTCAGATAGTAACTAAAACTCTTTATTTGTGACTTCAGATCTGAGCAACTAACCCCAGCCGCAGCAGCCCCTTATATAGGGCTGGCTGCGGCTAGGCAGCCAATGAAGGCAATTTGAGTTTGCCGCTCTTGGCAGGGCCAATCACGGCAGCCCGTTTACTGGCCAATCGCATCAGTCTATGGCGACCAATCACGATCGTCTTTCAGCGGGCCAATCAGATTTGCAGGCTACGAGCCTGCTAGTCCGGAACACCTTCCCATTCCTAAGGGAAGGTTACTGCAAAATCCCATTCTCTCCCCACCCCACTAACCTGCTTTCCAGCTCCGTTCTCCTGCGCAGAGCAACAAAAGAAGATCCAGCTGATCAGCTGGGACTTGGGAAGCAGATAATAGATGTAAGTGGGGCCAGTCAGAGGTGGTATTTGCCAGTTCTCCAAACTACACAAAATTTCCGCTACTGGTTCTCCAGCACTGGTCAGAACCTGCTGAATACCACCTCTGGATTGTATGGGCTTGAACATTACAGAGCAATGTATAATACTTTAAATTGTGCATGTGTATTTGCAATCAAAAAGTTTTCTACGAATACTACTTTCAATATTTCAAATATTTAGATAGCTAAATAGGTAAATCTGTAGATTTCAGTTCATTTCATTTCAGTGCATAGTTTTGTCTCATTTGGAATAAAAGATTTTGCAAATGTCTGAAACCTGGAAGTCTCTATATATTGTACTGTAGAAAGATGCAGTTCTGAATTTATTGGGAAGAACTTTTTTTCTCTGGAGCTCTGTTGGCATTGGGACAAGATAAGCCAGTTTAATATTAAAAAGAAAAAGATCCTTTATGTAAAAACAGGGAATAGCAAAGTGCCCCCAACAACAACAGTATATCTAACAAGATTTCTAGATGAGCTAACAATTGCCAAATATTGAAGAGCTTCTCATTTCTCCAATTTAATATTTTTTTCATCAGCAATTCTCAAAGTATGTATAGAAAGATCTACTACTGAGAAATATTCTGCCCATGGGCTCTGGAGCCATTAAATCTTTTGAACTACTCCCGGTAATATTGCAATTTCAGTAGAGATCTTTATTGGAATCTGTTATTTTCCAATATTCTGTCCACATAGGATTAATCCTATGTTTCTCCTATTAGATAAAATCCCAAAATAACATAAACAGATTAATAAATTTGCATTAGTAACATTCTAAACATGGCTCTACTGTAGTTAGTAAAAACACAGATAAAGAAAAAAACAACACAGCATCACAATTTCTTTTTGTTCTACTTCTCACTCTCAATTACATAAAATCTGAGCTATTAAGTCAAACTAGATAAAGACTATACCCATGTATCTATATATCTTTTTAACAACCTTTTCTTAGTGAAGTATTAGACTATATAAAACTTAAACAAATGCTTGTGTTAGAAGTGGATTTACACAACACTATTATGTATGATCCCAAAATTTGTAGAATTTATAGAATTAGTAATTAATTTTAATCTTATAGTTTTTTAACTTGGATTTCAGTACGATATTACTGATTTTATATTTCTGTTGAAACCTCGAGTTCGTCAAAGATCATAATAAATATTTGAGATTGAAGCAGTCTAACTCAGTTGAAAAGCTTCCCTGCGGGGAAAAAAAGAGGAGGAAAGTTTCAGTTTTACAGAAGTTGGAATCATAACTTATTGGATTATAAAAGCTCAGGTTTGAGTGACAAATGAAGTGCTGCAATAATATTTTTATGGAAGGTCAAACATTTACATAAACAACTGTAACTAAATTCCCAGAAATTTTCAGAGGCAGAAATACAGACGAAATGAAAAAAAGAGAAGCTGTTTATTTGATAAAGAATCAATCCTTTATGCCACTAGCCACAGCAGATGGAAATTCAAGAAGTTGCAATCCACTACATCTGGAGGTCAGCAAGTTTCCCTCAATTTATTTTAATACAGAATTTATTTTATGTTACGTTATTATTTAAGGCTGCCCAAATCCAAATGCTTGGGATTCATGAAACACAGTTTAAATAAAAGGAGTTCATTCATTGTAAACCATTTGTGCAGATATGAAAAACGGCTATTGCAAATCTGAAACAATGCTTCAAATGCAGTGATAGGAATGCTTCTGGGGCATTGTGTTTCTGCTATATAATCCTGTTGCTTCAGGTACTTCATTGGTTGCTATTGTATTTTCAAGGACAATTCAAGGTGCTGGTATCAGCTGTAAAGCCCATCAAGTTTGCAGATGGGATATCTGCAAGACTGCCTTTCTGAGATAGGCCAAATGGACAGAAAACCATCCTAAGGGAGGGAGAAGTGGACATCCTATCTGGGTGCTCTTCTCCTTTGGGACAGCTCCTCTCCTCCCACTCAGCAAAACTAATCCTCATTTCTCTGCCTTCCTATCATCTTCTGAAGACCTATTTCAGAAGGTTTCTGGAGACAATTTGATGTCAGTGCTGTTAGTGAATCGTTCCTAATTTTGTTGATTGACTGCATGTTGTTGCTATATAACAAAATTGTATTCTTATAAAAATACAGGTTAATTATTGACTCCTGTAAATAAACAGAAATTGGAATTAGAGTCAGCAGAATTAGACTGCAATATTGCATGCATTCTAACCACTGCTCACTCATGGCTCTAAGTAGCAGCCCCAATGAGAAGAGGAAATGCCAGCCAGTGCTAGAACTCAAATCTAAGCTGGACAGCCATTTATCTGAAATGGTATAGGGTCTCTTGCTCAAGGAGTGGGTTGGACTAAAAGATCTCCAAGGTCCCTTCCAATTCTATTATCCTATGCTCTGTGGTCTAAACTGCTAAATAGCAGACTGAAACCTAAACTGCCAGTGTTTTCAGAAATGCTACTTCTTCAACACAGAGGGACAATTAGTTCAGCAGTTTCAAGGCATCACTGACATGATTATACCAAAAAGAGGAATATAGACTTGTTAGGTGCTGAGGGACAAGAGTTGACCTGCCTCATGGTCTTGACCCATCCCACAGACAGGGGCTTCACTTGAATTGAAATGGAAGCGCACTGCTGAGGGAAGAACAGTTAGCCAAGACTGCATTGAAATCTGAGCATTGTGAAGCCAATCGGGGCAAAAATCTTGGGGTCACAGTAAATGTTGACTTTCTGGTAGCTATGAAAAAGGCAAATTCTACACGCATATCTTTAGGAACAGGGCTTAAAAAATAAAATTGCAAACACTGTAATGCCCTTATAAAAATATCCAGTATGTCTTTGTTCTTTGTACAATTTTAGACACACATATTTGCAGAACAGATAAAACAGAGCTGGAAGAATTGCAAAAAAGAGATGATGGACTTAACAAACCATTCAAATATCTGTTATAAGAAAGACCTCAAATATTTGGGAATCTTTAACTTAGAAAAACCATAACCAAGAGGAAACATAACTGAGATAAAGGCATGGATAGAATGCATACATATTTCTTAAAACACTAGGTTCTTGATTGAGGGGACTTTGCAGTATTTTAAAAAATACTGGAGCACCAAGGCTACAGTACAAAATTTGTTTTTCCAAAGGAATTATATAGTCAGTAAATCTCAATAAGCAAGTATTGTTATTATTCCCATTTAACAATTTTTCTAATAACTGTTTCTAACATGAATAAACTGCAAAAGAAAGGTATATGCGCATTTGAGGGAAAGACACTCTGCAGTGGTTTACAGTATGCAGCAAGAATTAATTCTGGTGATTTAAAGGCCAACAGCTCCATCTTAAGGTCCAAATAATTATAGTTTGCTTTTAATAATGTTCAGGGATGTTTATGGAGATTCTCAGTCATCCAGATCACGGTTGTCCCAAAGGTGCTTTTTCAAGAAGCAACTGGATTTCTTGTTTTTCTTTGAAGATGCTTTTCTTCAAAGATGCTTTTCATCCAGAAGCTTCTTTAGCTCTGACTGGATAGTGAGGAATTCAAGGATTTATATTTCTTCAGACAGCTGGTCATTTGCATTCTTTTAGAGAGTCGCTGTGGCCCCTTGAAGGTTTATCTGTGTCTTCAGGATTACAGAGTAGTGCAAATGGGTGTGGAGTCTTCTTAGAATTGCTAAAAGGACTGTGTTATAGATGGAGATAGATTATGTCATATCCCTCCCACTCTGTTGAGAGAAGGCTGTTCAGTTTTGACATGGATGGGCTCTTTGACCCCTCTTTCAAACCAGCAGTCCTCTCTGTCCAAAATGGGACGTTGCTGTCTTCAAAAGAATGGCCTTTATCTTTTAAATGCAGGTGGACTGCTGAATCTTGTCCTGATGAGTTTGTTCTCCTATGTTGTGTCATGCGTTTATGAAATAGCTATATATGTCTCACCGCATTGTATTGCATATAGACTGCTCAGTTTGTGTCTGGGTGTTTTATCCTTGGGTTGGACAAGCTTCTGCCTTGATGTATTCTTGGGTTTAAAGTGTACACATAAGTTGTGTTGGCTGAAGGTCCTCCTGAGCTTTTCATGTTCAGAAATCTTAAAACTGTTTTAATCTTTGCCTGATGTTACTTACCTCCTTTTCTCTCAAATTACTGGTAAAAACAAACAAATAAATAGCCGACCCATGATGTGAATAATGCTTTGATAGCTGATAATTTGATGGATACAGATATATATACAGTTCTATAGAGATTCAGATATAAAGGCAATGCATAATCCATGTGAAATATCAGTCAGAGATGCCTCAAAGTAGATAATGTCTTTTCCTGTACTACTGCAGCTGCCCTTTTGGACCCCAAGAAAATAGATTTTGGTTTAGGTGTTCCTGATAGGTGCTACATGTACACTCACATATACTGTACTATGAATCATATTCTGCCCTATGAATCTAAATTGTGCAACCAGAAAAGATATCACTTTGCTTTTCAGTCAGCACAAACCAGTCAAAACCATTAAGACAGCCCTTCTTCAACCAAACATAGTATAACCTATCCTTCTGGCAACCATTGCAAGCCTTTTCACTCTAGCCAACATCAGAAATTGTTAAATATCTTCAACTGGGTTCTGGAAAAGGCAATGAATCCATGTCAGATCCTATAACACATGTCTTACTGATGTTCCAGTGAACATTAGGCCATAATTAGCAGAGATTATGGCTTGAATGATAATAGTGGAAAGGTCTAATCAAATATAGAAGCTGATAGATTTGCTCATCAAACATTTTTATGCTTTTATTACTTCCACAAAATCTTTTGCTGATGGTCGTTTTCCAAGCAGTTTTAGACATTTTTATCCAGGTCAAAAGATAAACTTCAGTTAAGTCTTGGTAGTACACAATTACACTTCTCAAGGCACTTGTAGATAAAAATGACCACTAACTCATAAGCCACTTTCATTTATTAAAAGTATCAGGGCCATTATTGTTCCATTCACTTAGAAAAACTTCAGTTGTAATGATAGTTCAATCTCTCCGCAAAGTTGGTACTCTGTAATTGTGGAACTTGTAAAATTTGCAGCCTCTTTTGATTCAAGAAATTGTATGGGTAGGTCCCATTTACTGACTATTCATTCAGCTATTGCTGAATTTATGATGTGTGATGACCCATAGTCTCTCAAAATAACCCAAAACCCAAAACATATATTAAAGTCCAATAAAGCCTTCAACTTAAGTTCACTGTTTTATTAGGCATAGTTTAAAGTCACAAAAGTAAATAATGAGGCAAACAGAAAACCAAAACAAACCACATTGATGAGAGTTCTGAAGCAAGCCGAGATAACTAATCATAAACTCCAGAAAAATAACCGAGAAAAATCCATGGGAAGAACACCAGCAAAGACAAACCTCTTTCAAGGTAAACACTAATTGACTCCAGCAATTCTAACTACCTGCAAACCACAAGGAGGATCATGGTAATCTCCTCTTCAGTAGACTTCACTTTTCCCTGATCCTCTCCTCACTGTGTGACCTAGGATGGATAGGGGATGGGCCTGGATCCTCCTCTGACTGCTCAGCCAGCCTCTGCCCTTCCCCAGCCTCCTCCACCACCTCTGGAGCCACACTCCCACTCCCTGTTGGCTGTTCCTCCTCTTCCTCAGAGTCAGACTCCACCAGGGGCATGACACTATGATGCTGAAAATAGAGACTTATAGCCAGTCCTCAAAACTTCAGCCATTATAGTACATGTTCACATGATCATAATTTGTGGCTTGGCAACTGGCATGCCTTTTACAAAGCTTACCTGATTGCCATTTGCAACTTTCACAGCTGACTTCCAACAAGCAAAATCAGTAGGGAAGCTGGCGGGAAGTCACAAGTCACATGACATCATGCTTCACCACCATGGAACTTAGTAACAGAATTGCTGGTCCTTAATACAGTCATTAAGAGAGGACTACCTGCACCTAAGAAATCTTTCTTATAATCAAGCACAAATGATTTACTTTCAGAAGGGAGCAAGACTTAGATCAGCGGTCGCCAACTGGTGGGCCACGAGAAAATTTTGGTGGGCCATGGAGAAATCTTACCCCCAGCATACCTCCACAAAGCAATTAATCCAGGCTGCGCAGAAACACAAGGTTGCTCAGCCCACATGGCCCGTGGGAACCCTCCCTGCCCACTCACTCCTTACCCAGCAAACTTGTCTGTTAAGTTGCTATTTTTCCTTTTTCCAACCATCATCTGTTCTGCTGTGCCGGGACATTTAGATTAAGTAGGAAGCAGGAAAAGGTTGGATTTCTTGCTTTCTAGCTAAGCACAGCTGAACCTCCCTTAGGACTGAAGGTTTGCTTACAAGCAAATTCAGTGCAGACTCACGGCAAACAAATTTGAGAGACTGAGCTAGCTGATGGCAGATAGATAGATTACTGAATGATTCTGTGAGCAACTCAGTCTGCCTGCTTTGCCTGATTTGGGGTAAAAGTTGCTCTTTTTTTATAAAAAAAAATTCAATATTTACATGCATGGTGTGTTGTGCGTTAATTTTATGAGTTTGCTTGCCAGCAAATTTTATGTGACAGACTGAGCTAGCCAATGGCAGATAGATAGATCTCTGAATGAATCTGTGATTCTGTGAGCAACTCAATCTGCCTGCTTTGCCTGATTTTGGGTAAAAGTTGCTCTTTTTTATAAAAAAAATCAAAATTCAGAACCGGTTAGTGGTCCCTGGGATCTAAAATTATGAGTTTGGTGGTCCCTGAGGTCCAAAAGGTTGGCGATCCCTGGCTTAGATCATGCTGCTACAACTTCCATTTGGACTTTTTGCTGTCCCTGCAGATTCCCTTGTTTAGGATTTTCATTTCCAAAACAGCCAAAACATTTGTATGTAATCATTCTTTTTGTTTTTGATGTTAAAAGATGATTGAGGCTTGTACATGAACAGAAAAAACAAATATATCCCAAACATCTCAGTTGTCCTAGAATGCTCATTAACTATAACTGGGAATGAAAGCGGAATGAATTATCTTGAAAGGTATCGTGACTTATTGAAACATTACTTAAGTGTATACTGCCTAGCAGTAGCACGTGGCAGATCCAATTTCTTCTCCCTTGTTCTGTAGCTGAAAACTGGGTCTAGTCATTCCATAACAATAAAATGTGAGGAAAGCAGTGGCTGAAACCAAACCCACCTCCCCGACAAAGTAAATCTCAACATGCTCCACAAATACAGAGTACCAACTTGGGGGGAAAATGAGTAGAAAAGTAGCGGCTTCCTCACTCTAGCAGCAGGAGACCTCTCTGGTGCAATATTTTGTTGCAAGCCTCACTGTAATGATATATCTATTATGCAAGCTTGATAGTTGAATAGCTAAGGCCATTATATACCTGCCACTAAATATCTGAATGGAAAATATGAGATGATGCAGACAAACTATAAATATTAAAAGCACTATTGTTAAGTTCACCTGTTATTAGGCAAAATATGGTGCCTGTCTCTAGTAACTAGATATGACTATCCTGGAACAGTAGCAGAATTAATCATGTCATGTTAATTATTGCATTTTCATTGTCAGGAGGAGTTCTTGTAAGATTTTCTGACTCAAGTGCCAGAATAACTGTACTAGCTTTTGGTTGTACCTTCATCTGGTGGCAAGTCAGTAAAAATATCAACCCAGTGTGCAGCTACTAGAGAAGGGAAGGCAAATTCTGTGCTAAGACTTAATGGACAATAATACAACCAAGACAGTAATATTCCAAAATAAATTTATGATGTGTCTTTAAATATTATATAGACTTCTAGTCATATTTCAGAAGGCTGTTGTTTATCTGGAATTATACAGAAAAGGGCAAGCAAATGACGGTGGGGAACGGTAGGGAGAAATCTGAATCACTGGTACCCACTTTTAATTTTAAAGCAACACTCATTTTTTTCCAATGAGGTTTCAATTTTATATATCTACCTCTATATCTATACACATACACACACACACATATTCAGCATTCAGGTTAAATAAATATGAGGGGAGAATTAACAGCATTATCTCATCGCTTTGCCAACTTGGAAACAGTCTGTTTCACCATTTTCTATCTATACTGGGGATACCTGCCCTGCATATATAGGTTTTGCATGAGGACAATGAGATTTTCTGGGATTCGTGTTTTTCTAAGCACATTCCATGCTTGACCTAATCCACATCACTGAAGGTCTTTCTATTATCAATGAAGCATATATGGACTTCAGTTTCTATATTCTTTTGGCCAATACCTAGTGTGCCGCAACAATAATATCTCGTGCACCTTGGCCCTTTTCAAAAGCCAGTTTGAACATTCGCCATCTCTTTTGCCATACATGGCTCCAATTTGCATCGGAGGATCCTAAATATTATTTTGCTAGCATGTGAAATTAAGGATATTGTACAATACTTGGCACACTGTCTTAAGTATCCTTGTTTGTTAATATAGATTGACCTCTTCCAATTGATTGGGCATTGGTTGTGATCCAGATTGGGAGAATGTGATTGTCTTGTAGCTTAGTACTGTTGATGCTATATCTTTATATGGTACTTATTATAAAAGCAATGCCATTCTTTGTTTTTCGTGTCCTGAGTAAGAATCAGTGTGACCTTATGACTGAAAGCTATTACCATATAGTAAATCAAAAGATTACATTGAGGCAGCTTCACATATAACTTTCAGCAGAAGTTTCTATAAACAATAGCTGTAGAAACCTAAATCAATGCAGTGACTGACATAATCAATATATAAAAGACTTAGAGGAAGACAAATGAAATGTTCAACTCTTTTATAGGACAAATAAGCATACTAATATCAAATGATATAACCAATCAAACAGAATGGTGCAAGGACTAACATTTGTTCAGATAATTGTTTGACTAATCATATTAAGGGTTTATTTAATATGGCTTATTATGTCCAGTAGCTTTCCATCCATCTAATCATACTTTCCATACATTTTCAAGAATTCCCCAATTAAACCTAAGTATCAATCTTTCATCCCTTGAAAACCAACCCCCAAATTCTTGATTATGCTTGCTTGTGCTTCCCAACAGCAAGGCTTTGTAGATCGGATGGAGTACTTTAATGGAAAGATACTCCTTCAGTCCAAATACCAGAGCCACAAAGCAGTTTGATTTTGGGTATGTCAAGCGTGACCTAGCTTAAATAGCAAAAATGTCCATTATTGAAGATCAAGCAATTCTCCCAGACAAAATAAGTTTAGCAATCTTTTTGTATCTGAGACATCTAAACAGCAAAGCATGAAGATAATGGACACACATTTCTTTTTCATTACAATACTCTGCTACTGTCTTCTTGAACTGTGGTGATACAGAGACACTGGGGGCCTAATCCCTGTTGTAACTGCTGATGTTTTATAAAGCACAATGCTAAGGAATAGATTGGTCTCTGTATATTGGAGAATTGCCACATTGTTTGTAGAAAAAATAAAAGTAATGGCAAGTGTAATAAGTACAGAACTAAAATCAACTCCCACATCTATATTTGGAACTCATTAAGGAGAGTTGTAATAGAATAATGTTCACTAATCCATAAACGGAATTCCCATGAAATGTTTCCTGTTTTTGTTGGCTCTATTCCCTGGGCCCTGGTTCTGATCTCAAAAAGAATGAGCCATGTGACAAATGTAACTAAACTTTTACCAGCAAATACCGGAAGCCAGCCTTCATTTGAGAAAGATGGCCTTTCTAAAACCCAAATAATTTACTTCCACATCCTATAAAGTAACAGATACAATAAAGCCTCTAAATTGCATTCCCCAATTACAGAAATCGGAACAGAAAAGATGCTAACGGCTAAACAAAGTCATAGGGATATCATTCCTTCCTTGGCTTTGTACAGTACCTTGGTTTTGTGGGCAGTGAGGCTGACATTCGCATACAACTGGTTTCCTGAGACAATTACACAGATGCTAGCAGTTTTATTCCAACTATTAATATGAATGGGGATTTTGCATAAGTGCCCTTTTCCCAATTACCCATCATCAAATTCTTATTGGTTTGCTCTAAATGCTACAGAGAATTCTCACATTTTGGGGTTGATGGCCACTCATTGTAAGCACTCTCCCAAAAAGTCTTTATATGTAAACATATCCATAAGAGTTGGAACCACAGTGTTTAGAGAGCTCAAACTCACATAAAGGCCT
This sequence comes from Pseudonaja textilis, assembly GCF_049901715.1. Classification (NCBI taxonomy): domain Eukaryota; kingdom Metazoa; phylum Chordata; class Lepidosauria; order Squamata; family Elapidae; genus Pseudonaja; species Pseudonaja textilis. The sequence goes on along the minus strand of NC_141992.1, from coordinate 149,876,257 downwards.
TGATGTGTATGCAAAGGCTCCCTACCACGTTTATATTGTATCCATGGAAACTAGCTCTTCGGTGATATGCATGATTTGGAGAAGAGGATGTCTGCTCATTGTTCTTTCCATGTTGAATACTTCTCCACCATAACATTATACTGTGAGAAGATACGAAGAAGACCTGACTGTGTATAGATATTTTCTACTTTCTGTCACTGTGTCACACTTCACCACTGCTGGGAAACAAATTTCACTTTTCCTAAAATCCTAATTTTCTATGTACATGTGCATAGAAAATCAGTTTTCTGATGAATGGAACCATTTAAGACAAAACAAAAATATGACCTTGCAGTGTCCAGCTGACATAGCAGAAGGGCAGGAAGTAACCTCAGATTTACTATATTGCAGTATGTAATTACCTAATGAATATGTATGCATGCATCATTTCCCCCTCCTTTCTGAAATGTATAAATGACCACAATTCAGCCCATAATTTCTGCTGCTAAGCAAGGTAGTTGTTAAGAGAGTTGTGCTTCATTTTACAACCTATTTGCCACAGTTGTTAAGTGAATCACTGCAGTTATTAAATGAATAATGCAGTTGTTAAGCAAATCTGGCTTCCCCATTGACTTTGCTTGTTGGGGGCCAGGTGAGGTGGTTATAAGAAATGATCACATGTCCCCAGGACAGTGTGTTTGTTATGAATGCATGTCACTTGCCAAGCACCCTAATTTGGATCATGTGACCATGGGGAAGCTGCAGCACTTGTAAATGTGAGAACTGGTCATAGTCTCCTCCAAATCAAACCTGATTCCAGATGAGTTCATTAACACTTCCAAACAGTTCCTATGGCCGCAATGTCCTGTGATTACTGCTGCCTTCTTCCAGATTGTTATCCAATATGTCAGCCTAGTCTAGAATCCATTATTAGCCAGACCCAACTCTGGTTAACTTTTCAAACTCTTGTTACAATGGGTTAAGTACTGACATGGCTGCAAATAGGCTTCATATGTTTTGCCTCAAAACTCATTTTTAATATCTGACCTAAGATGTAAACTTTATAAGAATAAGCCTACAGAGGTTTTTTTTAAATATTATTTCTGGTCAAGGATAATTTGAAGAAAATGAAGAACCTGTAAAAGGCATGAGACTTTAACCAGAAAATGATTTTTATTTTACTGATTTACCAAGATAGATTTCTAATTTTCAGAGCCCACTAGGTGACAAAGGGCTCATCATACTCCCTTTATCAATCCAACCTACTTAATATATAGTGATAAATTGAAAAGATAGAGTATATATACTATGTAACTTCCAGTTTAGTGAAGGAAGATATAAATCCAATGAACAAATTAAATATATGATGTTCAATCTGCTAATTTCCTCTGAATTATATTTCTGATTTGTTTGAACAGATCATGTGTTTCATAATTTTAAAAAGATCTGTCCAAAATACCTTTATTTGGAGTTAAACCTCATACATTTATGTACATTTTATAGGGAGTGTGTTTAAAATGGCAGTCTAAAAAATTAGGAATGTTAGTGTACATTGTTAACATTAATCAATAGTAACTTATTTTTTTAAAAAATGGGATTATTTTGTAAAAATATATTCTGATTTTAAGAAGAATGGGCAAAAATTTCCAGGAAGTCAAACAAAGATATGGTTCGTGCGGAACAGGCATTTTTTAGCTATAAAATAAGTTGGGCAGTAGAAGGAATCATGAAAAAACACATCACCAAACATTCAAGTAACTGCAAAAATATATAGGTTTTGCAGGTAGTCCTAGACTTACAACCATTCTTTTAGTGACCAAAGTTACAATGGCACTGAAAAAAATGACTTGTGACCTGTTTTCACACTTACGACCATTGCAGCATCCCCAATGGTCACATGATCAAAATTCGCTTGGCAATTGACATATATTTATGACAATTGCACTCTTCTGGGATTGTGTGATCACTGTCTGTAACCTTCCCAGTCGTCCTTTGATAACCAATATCAACGAGGGAAACTATTGTAAGATTCACTTAACAACAGCAGTGATTCACAACAACTGTAGCTAAAAATCATAAAATGGGCAAAATACACTTAACAATTGCCTTGCTTAGCAATGGGAAAAAATAGAAAAAATAATAAAAAATAAAGTTGACAGAAGCAGTATTTTTACTAACCTGCTTTAACAAATAAACAAGCTCAAGTTTTAATTAAACCTTTTATAGTTGGACTGTAAAGAATTTATAGGAAACATGTAGTTATAAAATAGCAATTAAAACAAGTCAACTGAGTAAAATCACTGTTATGTACTGTTAGTCTTTGAGGATTGCAGAATTTTTCTTTCAATCAAGCGTGCATGATATAAATTTCCACTTCAGCACAAATTCAATATTAGTGTAAAGTTTATCCTCTTTTAATTTAAGTAATTCATCTGAAAAAACAATCTAGACCTGAAACTTTTGAGGGAAATTTTGCACTAGTCTTTATATTTACTGGAGCACACAGCAATAATTCACAATTAAGTAAAACAAATTGTGCATTGAAATATATTGCTTTATTGGGTCAGAGTAAATAAATCTGATTCTTCTGAGAAAAATATGGGAGGAAATATGTCTTCTCCAGAAAAAATAATCAAATATAAAATCTGGGTGGGCTTAATGGTATGTTGATACATTCATATGTTATGCATGCATACCTATAATTCACACAACAAATGAGTGTATTTCATGTATATGATAAAAACTTCCATAAATATCCCTTAAATCTGAGATGCCCAAACATGCCAGGAGATATATGCCTGGATCCCTGCCTCACCTCTTTAAGAAAAGTAGTTTTTAATAATTGGAAGTTGGTCTGCTACATAGCAAAGTAATAGTGCCAACATGGTTTCTTTATTTCTAAGACCATCCAAATAGCCCAGGTGAATTCTGTTAGAAATTATAAATATTGATGTATTTGGAAGTATGTGCATTTGTCCAAAGGGCAAAAACAAACAAAAGAACATTTTAAAGAGTGAGCTGGCCTGCTGGGTGACTTTTAGTGCAGTTTCTCAGTTTTGACAATTTTAAGATGGGAGGACTCCAATTATCCAATTACAGAACCCACACACACACAATTTAAAATGGCTAAAGTTGAGTAACAATGTTCTAGTATATCAGTGCTTCATAACTGGTTGTGTCTCAAGAAAAACATTTGCTGAGAAATGTCCCACGGGTTGAAGGAGATATTATGGATGAAAAGGAAACTAAATGCTGGATCTGAACCACTTAAAATTTTTCTGGAGAAAAACAGATCTTGAGATCACCCATACATACACCTGACAGCTGTTTTTTGTCTGAATATATGGCAGAAACTGATGTTTTTGCAGTCTCTTGCAAATAGCTGAGAATCACAAGTTTCACCAAGCTTGTAGCCAGTAATGGAGCCTTTAATGGACTTGAAGGTTAGACCAAATCTCATATTTTGATCAATATGGAGTTTACCTGTTGTTTTTTTGAAGGTGGGGCGGGTGTTACTGCTTGTTTAAAACCTTCAGTCTGTTCTGGTCCTATTTGCTGGGTAGTTTTTCTTCAATTTTCTAAGAAAGATGGTTTTAAATTTTAATATTTTCTTTAATATACGCAAAAGAAAGATTACAATGTTGATTTTAGACAGTTTTTAAACAGTTAAAGGGTTTAGATGGACTTTTCTATAGTTAAATAAGGACTTTGGAGTTATTTAAAAGAATTTAATTTTTAATTTAAATTAAGAATCTAATTAAAGAATACGTTCCTGTGGAAAATGTCTATGAAAACAACTGATAAGACGACTTTGAAGGTTAGATACTAGAGGGCAATAGAAGACAAAAATATCAATGGCTACCTTAAGGGAGATCTAAGATGAAAGGGGCAAAGATATAATCATAAAGTTACCTGTTATTATAGAATTGGAAGTCATTGTTATATAAAATTTCAACTGAAAAAAATAAAATTGATTTGAATGTGGATTTTTAAATGATTGTCAATAAGAAAGAGATGGAAGTAATATGAAACTGAATGATGATTTAAATATTACAAAATACATGCAAATATTAAACCAGAAGAACGATGTAATTTCCCTACAAGAGATTTAGCAAAAGACTTGCTTAAGTTTCAAATATTTCATAAGAACGAGCAAGAATATGAACTGATGTGGATTACTTTCTTTTATTGGAATTACAAACAGTGCTTGTCAAAAATATCAATGATTCTGAGAAGGGACAAAGACAATACAAGAAAGCAGATGTTAGTTTTTTGGGGGAACTAAATATTATTGGGAGGAAAAAATACAAAACCGTATTTTTGGTAACATTTAATGGATTTTTGTTGATTAGGATTGCATGAGGAAGTGTTCAAGATTTTGCTTATTTGAAGAGAGGAAACAGAATAGATAGCAAATGGAGAAGTTTGAATAGAAAGGCAGATATAAATTAATAGGAGGGATTCAAATTGGGTTAGTAGATATAATTTGTAAAAGTTACATTGTTATTTCTGACAACCCTTAATGAATATTTGCTAATTAAGATGGAGAGATGAGGCTTTACAGGTTGGTTTATAGAGAATGGAGTGAGGATATAGGTTGAAGATATGCTTGGCTTTAGTTTTAGAGATAGCAATAATTTTTTTTCCCACTTTGATCCATGTTGAGATGGAAGGTGGGGTTTCTTTTCTTTTTTCTCCTTCTTCTGGATGTTTTTATTTCTAAGCTTTTTACTTTTATTTTTTTAATATATTTTTATTTTATGTAGATATTATTTGTATGATGTACTCTTCAATAACATTAATAAAAAATATTCGTTACATCTCCTTTATTAATTGGTGAATCAGTGAGTCCTATCTGAATTTCCTAAGTGACCAATCAAACCCAAACTATCATAGTCCATGGTCTTAAAATCTGTCAGTGTTCATGTCTGACTTTGATTGACACTTATTTAACATTACTTGAATAAGCACTATTAGAAGAGAAAACATAAACTGAGAATGACTTATTTGTTTATACATAGTACTGTTGATCAAAGCTAGAACAGTACCTAGGGTTCATCACTTCTACCACTAAAAGATCTTTACTGAAAATATTTAAAAGCTGGCAGCACTTGCAAAAATTCACACCAAGTATCATTTTTTACGTTCCTGGAATCTATGAAAGAAGTATAATATTAGCAGTTCTAAATCAGTATTAGACTATCTATAAATTGATTGAGAATTCTGGGCGTGCTAATTGTATATACATGAAAGACAACGGGTGAGAAAATCATGGGGGGGGGAACCGTAGGAAATACTTTGTTGGGGGGGAGGAATAAGATTAAGCAATTCACAGGTCTCATTTGATAAAAGGAAGTAAAGGGGCAACATTGTAAATCTGTTTATTCTTCCTATGATTTGTTGGCTGGGAAGGGCCACAGAGTGGAATAATTGCCTATGAAAGGGGCAGCCTTTAAGCGTGGAAGAAAGGCAAGGTTGTCCGCCTCTGCGACTATCTCATGGAGCCAACTGCTTTCTATATAGATAACAGCTCCGTCTCTGCGGGATAACACCATTTGGCCTACTAGTTTCGCGTGCCCGCGCGTTTTGTGTGTGTGTGCGTGTGTGTCTACACGCGTGAAGGACCACCCTTCCTTGAACGAGAGCTCTGCGCGCGAGTTAACTACGCACATGTGTACACATCAGGTCTCCCCTCCAATTCTACCGTAGCTTTTAGCTACGCGTTGGATACGCACCGGCGTATTTACGGTAAGGTGGAGTGGACCCGACGGTGGCTTCGTGTCAGGTGATCTGAGACGAGGAACTACCACTGCCGCCGCCCAACCAAGACCGCCGCAGCCGCTCCTGCTCTTGTCCGGAGGAGAGGAGAGGAAAATGCAAAATGGCCCAGCAGAAGCTGCAGCGGGCTTATGAGGAGGGGCTGCCAGGCGCACCCCCACCCGCCCGGCCCTGACGCGCGGGGACAACGCTAACCGTTGAGTCCCTCCTTTCCCGCCGCTAGTCCAGACGTGCGCCCACTTCCTTCGCTCCCCGAAGGGCCATCCAGACATGGGGCTCTGCTACAGCCTGCGTCCGCGGCTCTTTGGCGAACCTGGCACAGCAGCAGCAGCAGCAGGCGGCGGCTCCATCTCCAGCGCTGCTGCCACGACCACCTCGGAGACAGAACAACAGCCATCGCCCACGGCAGAACCCTCGGCCCGGCCGCCGCCGCCGCTCCTGCCCGGAGCCCAGACCGGGAGAACCAAAGGCAGAAGCGCAGCGAAAGGAAGCGGCAGCAACAGCATCAGCGGCGAGAGTGAAGGAGCCGCTGGAAAGCCGCGCGCCGGGGAGGCGGACGGGCCGCTCCTGCTCCTGCAGAACGGAGAAGGGAACGGGGCGGCTCCCCGGGAGAAAGAACGGGAATCGCCGCAGGGGCCGCCGGCATTTCAGGCCAAGCCCGCAGCTGGCAAACAACAGCCTCTGGCGCTGCAGAGACCCTGGGAGAAGGGGCGCTTGGAGGAGCGGGAGGCGGAGAAGGAAGCGAGGCGAGTTAGCAAGAGCATTGACCGGGCGCTCAAGGAACAGAAGCGGGAATACAAGCAAACGCATCGCCTGCTGCTGTTGGGTACGTACTACCCCCGCCTTGCCTCGCTTAGCGCACAGGTGGCGCTGGCTGCTTCCAAAGATGACACATGACAGTGTAAAAAATAAAATCAGCGGGTGGCTGAATTGGGGGGGGGGGTGATTTGCTTTGTGATAGGATGGTATTTAAACCCAAATTGCCTGCTCTGGCGCGGTCCACACTTTGAACAAAGCACGTTGCTTGCCATGCCTCGCCGAGTCGAAACTGCATTCTCGGGATTCATGCAGTTCTTCAATCATGTAATCTTCCAGCCTTGTCCCCCCCACTTATTGTGTATTATTTCCGGGTCTCCAGTTTCTTTCCCCTCCAAATGACCTGATGCTTTTATTTCTGTCCGGCTAGAAAAATGGTATTATAGGATGAACCTGTAGGTGTCCTAACCCAGTAGCACAAGAGAAAAGATGTTCCAGTATAAAGGTCACCATAGCTCATATACTTTTATGTTAACAATCCAAGATTGTAAGCGTAAAGGTATATGAGCTATGACGAGTTTTTCATCAGAAATGTACAGAATCCCTGTGTTGTCATTTTGAGAATATGAACAGATCTGATTGTTAATAAGAACAGGGTTGTTTTTAAGTGTAATATCTTAAATATATTTTTCATCACAATTGGTGATGCCCCTTTGAGAAAAGGTGTTATGCGTTTATCAGGATAACTGAACCATGGAAATGTTAATATATTAATGGAATAAATAAGAAAAATAATACTCCTATTTATTGTAGAAACGTGAGGAATTGATGAGCCTAAAAGAACTCAAACTAAGATTTAAACCAAATCTGTCCAGTGTTTTGGACCTCATCCCCTAAAAGGACTTTGTACTACAGGGGGATGAAAATGTAGCCCTTGTCTACAACTCATTAAGGCAGCCATATTTTTCCTTCAGGTTCACTTAACAGCTGTCACAACCTAAAAAGAGAAATACTGGTAAAGGTAATTCAGTATTCTTTGTTAATTGGTTCTGAGAGGCACAATGAAATACCAAAAGCTGAGTACTAAACAAAATTTTCCCATAAAGAATAATGAGTCACAAGGAAGCCGACACTGACAAGTTCTAACTTGTGCATCAAGTACCAAACAAACAATGAGTACTGGGACAGAGCATTTTTGCATCAAAATGCTCTGAGTACTAAATTTGATGAGTTTCAAAGTAGTTGACTACCAAGATATCACTGTGGTTGCTTAAAGAGCACCGTACTAAAGGTACAATGCTTGCAGTGCTGTACATTCCAAAGCATTTTTTCCAAATTATTTCCAAAGAACTAAGCAGCCCTTATTATAGCAGATTTTTTACATAATATATTTAAAGTGATATAAAGCATTTAAAAGCATTATAGAGGACTGGAGAATCCATGTATGTCCAATTGTTTTAATAATCCTCAGGTTAAAACAGGGGTGTCAAACTCACAACCCTCAGGCTGTATGCATCATATGCTGGCCCTGCCCCCGCCTGTTTTAGCGAAGAGGAAAAAAAGTACTGATACGTCACGTGATGATGCCATGATGCTGTGAGTTTGACACCCCTGGGTTAAACTATGTAATCAATCAGTTCAAATCATTTGAATACTTAGCAGTTGAAAATAGTTTTCTAGTACTGCTTTTGAGAGGAATCGTTCCTTTCAGGGCATCAAATGGCTATCATTGGTTTGCTTCCTACGAGCAATTTGCAACTCCCACAAAATTGACAAGAAACCTGACCTACTTGGAGATGCCTCCTCCTTTTCCTCCTCCTAGTCCTCCTTTTATGTGTTGTAATTACATAATAGGCAAAGACGTTTTTTTAATGAGGACTTTCATCAAAGTAGTAAGGGTAAAAGAGACTTAATTTTCTGAGTATAGAAATCATCCAGTATTTTAAAGTTATAAAGGTAAGCTATTTTTCTATAATTAGTTTGCTGATACATTTTAATTAATAATTAAACTCTCTAGGAAGCTCATTATGCATGCTGCTTTTACAGCATGAATGCTACAGGGACAGTTAAATGAAGCATCTGATTTCCCTGAAGAAATAATCTGCAATCACATGTGTTTGATTTGTTCATTTTAAGTATAGTGAATCAGTGGCTGTGCATTCCAAAATAAGATCAGATCAGACATCTTTCATACTCATTACTCTAATGAAAAATACTTAAAATTACATATCATTTTTTGTTCTCCAAAATTCCATCATATGTCTAAAAGAAATAAACGAATTAAAATACTTTTAATTTGTTATGGTGCAGAACCATAATTGTTTCTAAATAACGGTCTCTGTGACTCGCTGGACATAATCCTGCATTATTGGGGGCAGTAAGGGAGCAAATAGAATCCTTACAGCAGATTTTGGAGTGACAGTGACAATTTCAAATGCAATTTTCAACACAAGTGAAAGATATTAAAAATGGAGACAATAGCTGCTTTGGATAAATAGTGAAGTACGTGACAGAGCCAGGAGTGTCAAACACGTGGTATCACAGTGGCATCATGTGACTTATCGGGACTTTCTTCCCCTTTGCTAAACTGGGCAGGGGCGGGGCCAACATGTGATGCATAAGTCCCGTGGGCCACAAGTTTGACACCCCTGTGATAGAGCTAGCAAGGAGGAATTGAACTGAAGTAAATAGTTGGAGAGGTAAAGAGCTGTTCGCGTGTGTAATTAAGAGTTGCCCCAAGGTAACTAACCAAATCTAATTCTAAAAGCGAATGACTCCTTAAGATTGTGGGGGGAGAACACCTCCTAAGTGAGTATTGAAACAAGACTGCAGTCAGTCATCAGTAAAATACATCTCATAAGCTGGAGCAAAAGTATGTGTTAAATTGTCTCTTCAGAACTCATGTGTTTATCTGAAGTGTGGGTCCTCTTCCACACAGGGATTCTGCTATGAAGGCCATCTAAGACAATTAATAAATGCTATTATACTATGCTGTCATCTGCTGCTCTTTACTCCTTGTACTCTGTCATGAGATTTGTGTGGCTATGGTCAGAAGGACCAGTCATTTTAAAAATGGAAGATTTAGAGGCCAGAATTGGGAAATAGTGGGGAGGTTCACTGAGGAATGGATTCAGTTCAGAGGTGGTATTCAACAGGTTCTGACCAGTTCTGGAGTAGAGGAAATTTTGGGTAGTTCAGAGAGCCAGCAAATACTGACTCTGACTGGAGTTTTTACAGTATCCTTCCCCTGCCACACCCACCAAGCCACATCCACAGAACTGGTAGTAAAAAAATTTGAATCCCACCACTGATTCAGTTGAATATGGTAATCCTTAGGTGTGAAATGCAATACTGTAAAATAGATGTTGACATCTACTCACGCTCCAAGACTCCTATTAACTCTCCATTATGGATTCAAATCCTCCAAATCTGTGTCAAAGGATTGAGGGGGACCTCTGGAGGAGGCTTTGAGGGTATGAAAACTTACAAGGAGAAAGGTAGATTGTTTTTCTTCTTCTCTGGGTACATAGTTGGCTTCCATTCTCATAAGTATGCCATTGGATTCTACCCTAGTTGATGTTACTTTAAGATTGCTCTGGAATGTGATTGTGCTCATTGCTTTATTGCTCTGGATTGTGTGTCTGGGTGGAGCCATTTTAATTTCTTAAGGTAGGTATTTGGGGAACGGAATTCACTATTAGCTTAGATGATGATCTGAAAGAATAGCAGTACATACAGTGTAAAGAATGTTTTACATTTTTAAATGTCTATGGTCATGGTTGTCCCAAAGATGTTTTTTCAACTGGACTTTCTGGTATTTCTTCTTTTCTTTGAAGACGTTTCTCTTCTCTACCAAGAATCTTGTTCAGCTCTGACTAGATAGTGGGGAATGATTTTTAGATAGTAGAATAAGGATTATTTTATACTTTGTCTGATAAATTATCCAATGAAGAAAAATTGAGGGAGAACAGTATGAGGTATTTAAGTCCACACAGCATAAAGTGCATTGCCTTTGGATCATATCTATAGTTAGCCATTCATTTACTCTGGGAATAGTCCTCTCCCTTCACTGGGTGCCTCTGTAAACACTCTTGCCAAAGTTGAATCTTGTAAATTTTAATTAAACTTTTCCAGGAAAGGAGCTACCTTCTAAAGCCTACCTACAGTTTGCTTACATTATTTCATGAATTTTATTTCCATGGATAGATACATATTTTAACTAACAATTTAAATAAATATAAAACAAACATTTATCTGTTCACTTGTTGCCTTAAACACATTATTTTGCACAAAATATGTACAGATTTAACTAATTTCTAAAAAAAAATCAGTTCCGAGAAAATAATTAAACTACATGCTAATCCTGCATTGTTTTTCTGTTGTTTACAAAGAAATGTATTTTACTTAGAGTATGACATAGATTATTCTTAAAAACTGTTGTGAATTAAAGTATGCAACCTATTCTTACAGGTGTTAACGATATCGTGGGATAGTACGTATCTCATTGACTTCCTCATGTTCACGTAGTAAAAAAGGAAAATGCTCAGTGAACATAATTAACTTGAAAAAACTGTAATCTCTCAAGTACATTTTATTCTAAAAAGAAACCAAACTGTACATTTTTGCAAGCAATTTTTGCATGTGTGTTTTATGATAATTTGCTGGAATTCCAATTTCATATTGTAGGACTTATGTTAAGTCAGTCGATCAGTCCCAAGAAGAGATGCAAGGCAGTGACTGGTTTAAGCTCTTTTTATTAAGTTGAATCTGGCCGCCGGCTGAGTGTGCGGCGGCTTATATTGAACTGGTGCCGGGCGTCGCGGCCAATGACAGCTCGGCCAATCGCGGTTGCTTCGTAACGGTCAATCAGTGCCGCGCACTCGACCAATCCAGTTGCTGTGCGTATAGCCAATCAGATGTGCAGGTTTACAAGAATGCAAATATATATACAGAACACCCCTCCCCTCTTGGTTCGGTCCTACATGACGTAGTCCCATAAGTAGGCGGGGCTCCGTACTTGCCTACTGGACCTGCACAGGTTAGTTGTCTCTTGGCCGCCGGCCGGTTCGGTCGGCGTCTGTGTTGCTCTCTGCCTCGTCGATGGAACCGCCTGGAAGGGTGAGTCGGGCCTCTCGCCGCAGCTCCCTCCTGGTCTACCTGGGCTGGTCGAGCTGCTGGCTTCGCTGCTCCTGCTTGGGCTCCCCGGGCTGGTCGAGCTGGCTTAGCTGCTTCTTCCAGGTGAGGCTATGAGTGGGTCGTCTCCTGGTGCTTCAGTTGGTGAGTATTCCTGGTTTCTTTTTTGCTGGGGTTGTTTGTTTTGTTTTTCAGGGTTTTCCCTCCCCTCTTGGTTGGTGCTTTGGTGTTCCCGCTCTGCTCCTGGTTCTCTATTTCTGTGCGATTGCGTGTTGGTTGTATTTCCCGCTGTCGTTCTCGATCTTAGCTGATCGATGTGTTGTTTCCATGCTCGCCCGTTGTTCGTTAGTAACCGGTACGAGCGGGGACCCGTTACCAGGGTTATCGTTGCCGGTATCCAGAGTGGGTCCCCTGTGAAGTTCTTTGCATATACCGCGTCTCCTGGTATGAACGTTCGGTGCTTGCTGGAGGAGCCGGAGGGTTTTTCTGGGTTGTATGTGGGGTGCAGCCGGTCAAGTGGTGATCGCAGTTTTCTCCCCATAAGCAGCTCTGCTGGGCTCTTGTTCGTTGTTGTGTTCGGGGTTATGTGTTGTATGAATAGCATCCTGTTGATTTTGTCCTGTATTTCCCCGGTTTCGATTGTGGCTGAGGATGGCCTCGACGCCGAAAGGTGATGCATCACATGTTACTGTTAGTGGTAGTGTCTCACTGTAATGGATGAGAACAGTGTCTGATGTGAGTAGGTCTTTTGTTCGGTTGAATGCGTTTTCCTCTCGCCTTCCCCAGTTCCAGGTGGCTGTCTTGTCGAGCAGTCTATGCAGCGGTTCCGCCGCGGTTGCCTTTTGGGGCAGGAAAACATTATAGAAGTTAATCAACCCCAAAAACGCCTGCAATTTGGTTTTATTTCTTGGTCTAGGGGCTTCCTTGATGGCCCTGATTTTTTTTTCTGTTGGGTGGATCCCGTGCTGGTCTAGGAGGTACCCTAGGAACTCGACTCTTTCTGTGCGCAGCTGGCATTTCTCTTTCTTGACTTTTAGCCCTGCGTCTTTGAACCTTTGAAGCACCTCCCTCAGGCGACTTTCCAGTTGTTTTTGGTCAGCCGCTGACACCAACACATCGTCAAAATAGGGCACTACCCCCTTGATGCCTTGGAGTAGCATCTCCATTAAACTTTGGAAAACCCCTGGGGCTACGCTGACTCTGAACTGGAGCCTCTTGCAGCGGAAGGCCCTGCGGTGGGTGACTATGGTCTGTGCCTCTGCGGTTTCCTCGTTGACCAGCAGTTGCTGATAAGCTTGTGCCAGGTCGAGTTTGGCGAAAATCTTGCCTCCCCCCAGTGAGTGCAGAAGGTGCTGTACCACTGGGACGGGGTAAGCGCTTTGTTGCAGCACGCGGTTGAGGGTGGCCTTATAGTCACCACAAATTCTCACTGACCCGTCTGATTTTACCAGGGTGACTATGGGGGTCTCCCACCTGGCATGGTCCGTTGGCTCGAGTACTCCTTGTTTGATGAGCTTATTTAATTGCTCATCGATCTTGGGTCTGAGTGCAAAGGGTACTCGCCGGGGTTTGAGGCGGATTGGGGCAATGCTAGGGTCTAGGTTGAAGGTTATCGGGGGCCCTCGGTACTTGCCTAGGCTGCCATCGAAAACCTCCTGGAAGTCCTTTGCAAGCTGCTCCTCCCAGTCCGTCTCGGCGATATGGTTGGTGCCCGTCACCTCTATGCCCAGTGGCGCGAACCATTGTAGTCCCAAGAGGCTAGGGCGGTCCTTCTCCACGATGGTTAAGGGGAGTATCTCGGTGCGCCCCTTGAAAGTAATTTTAAAAGGTCCGATTCCTACCACGGGGATGCGGTTCCCCTGGTAGTCCTTGAGGATGAGTTTCTGGCTCTCCAGCTTGCGCCGATGGATGGTTGGCACCAAACGCTTGATTTCCCACCATGCAACCATGGAGAGGTAGGATCCGGAATCCACCTCCATTTTGCATGGTCGGTCTTCAATGCCCACCTCCACTTGGACCTTCTGGCCATCCCAGTTTGAAGAATGGCCGATAACGACCGTCTGGTGGGTTTCTTCTCGTTGGGCCTCGTTGAAATGCCTGTTTCTTCCTTCCCGGCTCCATCAGCTCTCGGTGTTTTGGTCTCTGTTCCTCGGGGGGGTGCCGTCTCATCTCCGCAGGCTGCTGTCTCAACGCTGGGGGCTGTGGTTCCATTTGAACTGGCACACTTTGGCGATGTGGCCCCGTTTCTTGCAGTGCCGGCATATTGCGTCAGGGAAACGGCATTCCGACAATGGATGATCGCCGGCGCATTGGAACCTCGACTTTCGGCTTCGCCGCTCACATCGGTCTCGTTCCGTCTGGAGCTGGTGGATGTCTTCCTCTTTGTCCTCGGAGTCGGTGAGGGAGTCAAGATCGCCGTGTTGTGTGGAGGTGGTTGCTCGGCGGCTGGTCTCGGTCTGCCTCTGGGGGGTCGGGGTCATCTCAGCTGTTGCGGGGTGATCCGTGGTGCTCGTTTGCCGCATTTGGACCGCCAATTTCCTTGTTGCCTCCGCTGCTGTGGCCTCGGCGAGGGCGTTGGTGAGGGATATGTCACCCCTCGCCATGAGCTGGCTTTGTAGGATGGGGTCTTTGAGGCTGAGGACGACAAGGCCTCGCAGGGCTTCGTCCAGGTCGGTGAACACGCACAGGCCCCCGAGGTCCTGTAGATCAGCCGTGAAGTCGCTGATGCTCTCACCCTCCTTCTGATCCCGCCGGTAGAAATCGTGCCGGCAGATGAGGGTGGGCACAGCGGGTGTGTAGTGGCTTCGCAGTAAAGGCTCGAGGTCAGCCCAGTCCATCGCCTTTACGTCGAGGGGCTTGGCGAGGGCCTTCGCCATCTTGAACACTGCGGGCCCGCAGTGGGTCAGGAATACGGCCCTCTTCTTCTGCCCATTTGTGTCTTTCAAGTTGCTGCTTTCTAAGAACATGAGGAATCTATCGATGTAGGATTCCCAGTCCTCGGCAGCTTGGTTGAAGGGTGCGGGTGGCGCGGTGCTGCTGGCCATGTTGCCGGTCGCCTTTCCGTGTGCCACGTGCGATGTGGGTCTTGCTTCAGTATCCCACCTTCGTCACCAGTGTTAAGTCAATCGATCGGTCCCAAGAAGAGACACAAGGCAGTGACTGGTTTATGCTCTTTTTATTAAGTTGAATCTGGCCTCCGGCTGAGTGTGCGGTGGTTTATATTGAACTGGTGCCGGGCGTCGCGCGGTTGCTTCGTAATGGCCAATCAGTGCCACGCGCTCGACCAATCCGGTTGCTGTGTGTATAGCCAATCAGATGTGCAGGTTTACAAGAATGCAAAGATATATATAGAACATATTATTTAGGCCAGATCTAATTTCTGTTCTCAGCGTACTCGTTTCTTCTACCTGGTAGTACAATATTTGAAATTTTCTTGATTCCGAGCTGGCAGACCTTATTTCTGCCATGCTCCTTGGCTGGAGGATGCTTAGCTACAATAAAGCCTCAAACTTAGCAAATCCTGACATAAGTTTCATTGTAGGAACAGGATGAATTGAAAAACACCCAACCCACACTACAGTTTAGTGCAGCGGTCTCCAATCAGTGGGCTGCAGCCCACTGGTGGGCCATGAGAAAATTTTGGTGGACCACAGAGAAATCTCACCCCCAGAGCACCCCCCCAAAGCAATTAATCCAGGCTGTGCAGAAACACAAGGCTGCACCACCCACATGGCCCGCGGGAACCCTCCCCACTGACTCACTCCTTACCCGGTAAACTTGCCTGTTAAATTGCTATTTTTCCTTTTTCTGACCATCTTCTGTTCTGCTGTGCTGGGAGATTTACATTAGCTAGGAAGCAGGAAATGGTTGGATTTCTTGCTTTCTAGCTAGTTTTTAGACCTTCGGCTCAGCACCTCCCTTAGGACTGAAGGTTTGCTTGCAAGCAAATTCAGTGCAGACTCACAGCAAGCTAATTTGAGAGACTGAGCTAGCCGATGGCAGATAGATAGATTACTGAATGATTCTGTGAGCAACTCAAGCTGCTTGCTTTGCCTGATTTTGGGTAAAAGTTGCTCTTTTTTAAAAATAAAAAATTCAATATTTACATGCATGTTGTGTTGTGAGTTAATTTTATGAATTTGCTTGCAAGCAAGTTTTATGTGACAGACTGAGCTAGCCAATGGCAGATAGATAGATCTCTGAATGAATCTGTGATTCTGTGAGCAACTCAATCTGCCTGCCTGCTTTGCCTGATTTTGGGTAAAACTTGCTCTTTTTTTATAAAAAATTCAATATTTATATAAATATTTATAATATTTACATACAAGCCATGCCCAGCCAGTCCCATGATCACCAAACCACACCCACAAATTAGGCCACGCCCACAGAACCTGTTAGTGGTCCCTGAGATCTAAAAATGAGTTTGGTGGTCCTTGAAATCCAAAAGGTTGGCGACCCCTGGTTTAGTGACATGACTAAACCAATCAAAATTGCCTCATTTTTGAAGACATAATCTAAACTTCATCTTATAATTGTTTGTTATATTCTGAGAAATCTGGGAGTCATGGGGCTTTGGCAGAAATAAATTGCATTACACATAAAATAATAGAGTGGAATCTTCAATTTTCTGCCCTGAGATGTATTTATAACTTTAGAAATATATTGCAGAAGGCTACTCGTAGCCATTTCATCTATAAAATACATACAGGGCACATAACTAATAAAATAGTATCATTTAGCTGAATCTTATCTGCCATCACTTATAGTACCTATCCTGAAAGGTTATTTCAGTTACTCCTTTTTATCATTTCATTCTCCTTTTTTCTAGGCAAGCGTGTAGACATTAAAAGTAAGTTATATTACCCTTTTTTTTAAAAAAAAAAGAATTCTTATGTGGCCATTTGGGAGTAAAGATGATGCTGAAGGTTGGCCAGTTTTGTTCTAATGTAGGAGGTTATGTGGTGTCAAAAACCTGACAAACATGAGGGGAAATGGGCACTTATAAATCCATTCTTTATATTGTACTGGTAGTACAATAATATTTTGACAATAATATTTTAAAAGGAACTTGCCAGTCATGTGACAACTTTATCCATAAGTATGCAATAAATACTAGTCAAAATGCCAGATAACACTTAAAGTTCCTGAAGATATCACGTAATTTTACATAGCCTTCTTGCTCTAGAACATGGGTGTCCAATTCACCACATCACGTTGCCATCACATTTTCCCATTAGCAGAGCTGGGATGGGCATGGCCTGCTCATGACACATCAAGCCTGCGGGCCACCAATTTGACACCCCTACTCTAGAATGAAGATGGCCTTCTAAGCTTTTTCAGAGGACATGTCAAGGTGCCGCTGCCTGTATTTCATCATTTCCTGGCTGCGGAGAAAGTCTGAGGCTGTCTTTAGGTGCCTGTTCTAGATGTTGTGGTTTTGGTCTTATTCTTTCTACCGATGTTAAATGTAGACATTGCAAGATCCACTGGGGCAAAAAATATGATTTGAAACAATATATATGTCAACTCATAAAATGTTTCTATGATCTTTTAGAGTTGCCAACAGAAAGGGAGAGAGGAGCAATGTGGCAGCTTGCAAACCGAAACTGTATTCTATAAATGTTTTCAAAGATAATAACTAGGTGACCGAAGTTTCTGCCACGCAAAATTCTAACTGGAGACATGATTGATGATTCTTGGCTATGGATGTGTCCCATTGGAGAATATAAATTACGATATACCCAAGGGGTGGGGGAAAACTAGGGTTAAGGATAACAATGAATGATATGTCTCAGAGTTGGCTACACCCAGGCAGTGCCGGACCTTTTAATTCCCAATAAAGCCTTTTGAAGTTTTGGAAGTTTGGCTTGAGGCACATAATTTAAATGGGGTTAAGTGCCAGAATCCTGACAACTAGCCGACTCTGATAATATCCTGACAATATTATGTTAGCAGACTTGTGGCTCCAATTTGTTTCAGTAGAACCATTTCCACCTAGTCCCTGACCTGTTCTAGTCTTCTGTGAGGACTATAATCACTTATGAGTTGATATGATTGTCATCTGGTTAACCTAAAGCAGCAATGGTGAACCTATGACACGTGTCAAAGTGACACACTATGATCCAGTCCACATGCAGCAAGCTATCAGGCTGCATGATTTCCTGAAGGCTTTGGAATAAGAGAGAGCAGAGCAAAGAAACAGGTAGCGGCTGTGTCCAGGAAAGTCTTTGCATGGCTTCATCTGGTGTGTCGGTTGCTTTCTTTTCTGATTCAGGGAACCCTTCAATGCTGCAGTGGGACTGCCCTTGAAAGACCACCCAGAAGATTTGTTTGGTACAGAATGCAGCAGTGTAGGCAGAGATGGTCACACTTTATTATGTCCATGCAGCACTTCTGCTCTGCAAACTGTTTGCTAGTTAGTTATGATTCCTGGTCATTACTTATAGAACTTCTAAATGGTAATAGGGGTCCACTTACATGAGTGCATTACTCTCATAGTATTTCCTCTGCCAATTCAATTTTTCAGGATCGCCATGCTTTTAATTAAACAATCCCATTTATTAGGACCTCAAAATCCAGAGATCTCCTAGATGGCAACGGGCTGAGACTGCTGAAGTTAGGCAGTTTTGCCAGGAGCCTGGTATCCAAGAAGGTGACAGCAGCAAGCATGCACACATGCATGGCCCGCAACTGGCAGAAGGCTTCAACTGCTCGAGCCTGGCAGCTAGGTAGGCAGTGGGAACATGTATGCATGCATGAACCCTGGCTAGCAGCAGGCTGAGACTAAAGTGGGGTAGGCCTGCCAGAAGCCCAGTGGCCAGGAGGGTAGTAGCTAGGTGTCAGTGGCGAGCCCATCGCCAACTGTGGTATGGGGTTTGAACCAGGCTGGTGGAAACAAGCCCTAGAAAGGGGAAGCAAGGTGAACAAGATGAAGGTTACCTGGCAGCAGCTGTAGCAGGTATGCATTGGTGGAAGAGAGTAGCCTCTTCTTCTTGGTCAGCACTATTCAGGGTACCAAAAGGTCAGAGTTGATGGAGAGATGGGTTTGGGTAGTTGAAATGGGGACAGTTTGTGCAAGGTAGGAAACATGATTTTGGGATACTGCACTGGTCATAAATGTGAGAACTGATCATAAGTGCATTTTCAGCACTGTCAGAACTTCAAATGGTCACTGAGGACTGCCTGGATGTGCTATGTCAGGCCTGTCAAACTGGTGGCCTGTGGGTAAAGAACATCCTGATAGGGCATGATACGGTCTGCGATGCGATTGGGTTTGACACCCCTGTGCTATATAATACAAATATCTGGAGTTAGGCTTTTGGAGGGGTATGAAAAAGGATGTCTGCTGAAATAATTTAGTGAAAGAGAATGTGAGTGAGGAAAGATACATATTTGGGAATTCATTGTTGCACAACTGAGGATGAAAGATGTCTATAGTGAGAAAAATAGGGCTTCTAAAAGGTAGTTTCATCAAGAAAATGGTGAAAGAATTTGGGAGGAAACTGAAGTGAAGGAACACAGAATACAGAATTTTAGAAATATGTATGAGAAATATAGTAATATGTCAAAGAACTGAATTAAATAGAACATAGACTCACATGGCTGGAAGGGACCTCAGAGGTCTTCTAGTCCAGGGATTGCCAACCTTTTGGACCTCAGGGACCAACAAACTCATAATTTTAAATCCCAGGAAACACTAACCGGTTCTGTGGGCATGGCCTAATTTGTGGGTGTGGCTTGGTGATCATGTGACTGGCTGGGCATGGCTTGTACGTAAATATTGTAAATATTTATATAAATATTGATTTTTTTATTTAAAAAAGAGCAACTTTTACCCAAAATCAGGCAAAGCAGGCAGGCAGATTAAGTTGCTCACAGAATCACAGATTCATTCAGAAATCTATCTATCTGCCATTGGCTAGCTGAGTCTGTCACATAAAATTTGCTTTCAAGCGAACTCACAAAATTAACTCACAACATACCATGTATGTAAATGTTGAACTTTTTATTTAAAAAAATCAACTTTTACCCCAAATCAGGCAAAGCAGACAGGCAGATTGAGTTGCTCACAGAATCATTCAATGATCTATCTATCTGCCATCGGCTAGCTCAGCCTCTCAAATTTGCTTGCTGTGAGTCGCCACTAAATAACAGAACCTTCAGTCCTAAGGGAGGTTCGGCTGTGCTTAAAAGCAGAGCTGAAGATCTAAAGACTAGCTAGAAAGCAAGAAATCCAACCATTTCCTGCTTCTTAGCTAATCTAAATCTCCTGGCACAACAGAACAGATGATGGTTGAAAAAGGAAAAATAGCAATTTAGCAGGCAAGTTTGCCAGGTAAGGAGTGAGTGGACGGGGAGGGTTCCCGCGGGCCATGTGGGCTGCGCAGCCTTGTGTTTTTGCGCACTTGGATTAATTGCTTTGGGGGGTGCTCTGGGGGTGAGATTTCTCTGTGGCCCACCAAAATTTTCTCATGGCCCACCAGTGCGCCATGGCCCACCGGTTGGTGACCACTGTTCTAGTCCAATCCTCTACTCCAGTGGTTCTCAACCTGTGGGTCACAACCCCTTTGGGGGTTGAACAACCCTTTCACAGGGGTCGCCTAAGACGGGGTCCCCAACCACCGGTCCCTGGACCGGTACCAGTCCGTGGAACAATTTCTACCGGGCCGCCGGTTTGCTGGGCGCCGCCATCTTGTTTTGATGAAAAAGTGCTTCTGGTGAGCTTTTCCGGGTAGAAAGCGGCGTTTGGGTGCTGAAAGAATCCTTGCGCCTTAGTTTCATCGAGGGGGGGGGCGGCTTCGAACAAAACTAAGGTGCGAGGATTCTTTCAGCACGCATGGCAAGGAGAGCCGAGCGACTGTGGATACGGTTGGTCAGACAGATATATTAGTATCCAAGATAAATTTCATGTAAGGAAATGATATAGATTGGGACAATGTTGAAAAATAGTCATTATCAATGTATTCATGCTGCAAAACAACCTGTCTAATATTAAGTACATTAATATCCTGCCTTTCCCACAGGAAATCAAGGCAAATTACATTGGGCTCTCCTTCCATTTTATCCCCGCCAAAACACCAAGGTGGAAGACTGATTTAAGATAAAGTGATTAGCCCAAAATCATATCAGTAACCTAGTCTAACAGCTTAACTTTAAGCTTTAAAGTAGCCTTGAAAAACCTCCTAAGTTTTTTTCACATTGGTTAGGGGGTAGATTGTAATAATTTGTTATATCTACTCAAAGTCCTGCATGAAATTTATTAGTTGTCTAGAGCTATAAGCCACATTTTAATTAACATTCCTTTAAATGTTTTTGTGCCTTTAAACTGTTAACGTTTTAAAATTTATTAGGAAGCAATAAAATGGGCTGCACACACTTTTTGAAATGACTAAAATCAGTTTCTGTACCCATGGTGATAAAGCTTGAATAGTTATCCCCAGTTACTTCTTTTCATTTTTAACAACAACCCCCAGCCATTTCATTATAAAAATGGAAAGAACAAAATTAGAGTGCAGTGCAATCATCTACATGCCAACACAGAAAAAAGCCACACCAAACTCAGTGTTTTTTACTCCCACAAAAATAAAAATAGGGTTAAAAGAAAATAAATTAATTTAAGTCTCCCCTTGCTGGAACAGAATATTATTTTTAGGATTATTAAAAAGAGGTAATCATCTGAAATTAATTTTTACTTTCATTGTGTTGCTTCACACTTTGCTTTTCAGAAACAATAAAATGATGTAAGGACCCGGCCATTAACATTTCTGACAGCTTTTGCTAAACATGATATACTTATAATGAAAGCTATCCAAAGATAGGGAGTGGGGTGGAATTATTTATTTACAGATTAACAGTGCTGGAAGGGACCTTGTAGGTCATCTAACCCAACCCCCCGCCCAAACAGGAGACCCTACACCATTTCTGACAGATTGCTGTCCAGTCTCTTCTTGAAAGTCTCAAGTAATGGGACTACCACAACTTCTGAGGGCAAGCTGTTCCATTGGCTGATTGTTCTCACTGTCAGAAAAATTATCCTTATTTCCAGGTTGAATCTCTCCTTGTTCAGTTTCCATCCATTATTCTTTATCTGGCCTTCAGTTGCTTTGGAGATTGACCCCCTCCTCTCTGTGGCAGCCACTCAAATATTGGGACACTGCTATTATGTCTCCCCTGGTCCTTCTCTTCATTAAATTAGCCATGCCCAATTCCTATAACTGTTCATCATAGGTTTTAGTCTCCAGTCCCCTAATCATCCTGGGTGCTCTTCTGTGCACTCTTTCTAGAGTCTCGACTCTCAATATCTTTTTTATAGTGTAGTGACCAAAACTGGATGCAGTACTCTAGGTGTGGTCTTATTAAGGCTTTATAGAGTGGTGTTAGTATCTCACTTGATCTTGATTGTATCCATCTGTTAATACAATTTAGGATTGCGTTGGCTTTTTTGGCCGCCGCCGCACATTTATTTAATGTTTTTCTGTCCTCCTGCAATCAACACCACCTCAGTGGTTTATATAGAATACAAAATCAATTAAACTATCCAGGGTGCAAACTTCCATCAAAACAATAAAATAGCATCACTAAAAATAAGAATACAAACAAAAGAAATGACATGATCAGGGGAAGTCTCTCTGAAACAGTTCCATCTTTATTATTTTCCAAAATATTAACAAAGAGGATTATCGTAGTTT
The DNA here is from genome assembly GCF_049901715.1 of Pseudonaja textilis. NCBI lineage: Eukaryota > Metazoa > Chordata > Lepidosauria > Squamata > Elapidae > Pseudonaja > Pseudonaja textilis. The sequence continues at coordinate 149,853,923 of NC_141992.1, read as the reverse complement.
GATCTCTGCTCAGCACTCCTATTTAAAAGGAGTACTTTCTCACTTCAATCCCCAGAATCTGCTGAAAATGTGGAAAATGATGTTCACATGTTCAGGTTCCACTTTATTTCTGCTTGTAGCTAATTATGAATTCCAGCACCACTGAAAGTCATCTCTTTCGTGTGCATACGCAGAGACGTGTGGCACACAGGGGAATGGTGTGCGCATTCACAGAGACACATGGCACATGGGGATCGCAAGTGCATGTGCAGAGACATGCAGCACGGGGTCACGCGCGCATGTGCAGGGGGCATGGGGGGCTCCCGCATGCATTGTCTTCTGGGTGCCCGCACGTGAACACAATTTTTGGCACAGGATCCCAAAAGGGTTAGCCACCAGTTTGTATATAGGGAGATGAGAAGTGGAGAAAGCACACAGCCTGGGGGGAGGGAGGGGCTGTGCTTCACCTGATGCTTCCTGTCTGTTAGAAAGCTTATGATCTACTTATAAGTGTGTTCAGGTACTGCTAGCTAGTTTGGTTAAGTTAGAAGAATGTCTGGAATGATGGTATTGAATGCTGAACTGAAGCCTACAAAGAGGACCCTTGTGTAGGTATTTGGAGATTCAAGGTGTTGTACGATGTCATGCGGAGCTATATTAACAGCAGCATCTATCAATCTACTTGCTCAATATGTAAACTGCATGGGATCTAACAGAGGATCCGTGATGGTGTTCATGTGGGACAACACTAGCCTTTCAAAGGTTTTCATAACTACAGATGTTAGAGCAACTGGTCTGTAGTCATTCAGTTCCCTAATGGAGGGCTTCTTTGGCACTGGGATGATAGTAGAGCATTTGAAGCAAGAAGGAACATAGCACATCACTAGTGATTTATTGAAGATTTGGGTGAAGATGGGGGCCAATTGGTCAGCACAGACTTTTAATCAAGAAGGAATTATTGTGTCTGGCCCTGGTGCTTTTCCTGGCTTTTGTCTGTGAAATAGATCTTGCACTTCTTTTTCTGTGATCACCAGCAAAAGAATTTTATTATGTCTAATTAGATATACTCCAAAGAATTCTCCCCTCCCACTTTCCCAGGCTCACTTGTGGCAGCGTGGGAGCATCGGATCTCAATATGGCATCCAAACCTGACACAGAGGTTGTGAACCCAGTGGATTGGGGCCAGTTGTAGGAGGCTTGGCTGTTGTTGGTGTGTTTGAGATGGGGGTTGTAGAGATAGGTGGCTGTAGTTTCCTTTCAAACCTGCAGTAAAACACATTCAGGTCATCTGTTGATTGGGGGAAGAAGGCTTGCTGTAACATCCATGTTTTCAATACCACAGTATGCATTAATATATCTGTAAGATGCATGGGGAGTTTACCATTTATATGTATTTGCATGATGCATGAAAAGCATTTTTGAACGCTACCAAATAAAACAGTTTAATCTATGATATTAAGCTAGTTTGCTTATATTGTATGCATTTAGTTTGCTTCATTAATTAGATCCTGATGGTGGCAGCACTTGTTAAGATACTTATATTCCCACTTGGATAAATGCTAATGTAATGTTCTATTACTCAGAAATGTAGATAAACTAAAAATCCTCCAAATGTGAATAAGGGTACTTTTCTTTTCTTTTTTTGAACCATTACTGTCACCCTGAAGATTTAATTAGAATTTCTAGCTAAGGAGGTATAATGTGAGCACTAAAATATGTTATGTAATATTAGCATAACCTTGGAGTTTTGATCCATAAAACCACATTCATTTTTGTTTTTGTTTTTTTTAAGAATTGTAGTTGCGAAGGTAAGAAACAATATTTTTGAATGCAGACTATTTGATGAACTAAGTAAACATAAGATTAGCTATGAAAACAGCCATGAGGCCTATTTTTTACCAAATGTTTGTCCAGGAAAGCTTAAGATACCTGGATAGCGAAAGTGCAGGACAGATACATATGTCCTGCGTGCTAGACAAATAAGCCAGTTGGGCATCTTTAAAATGGTATTTCCTTTAATACTCTTTCAGTTTAAGAAGAAGAAAAAGAGGCAGTCCGTCATGGAATTAGATCCCAACCTGTTAGGAATTTTAAAATTTAATTAAATTGTATTTATATAATATAATTTATTGCCAAGTAATACAGATCTTTTATTATAGGTATCAAATGTCATCCTTTGTACTACTTAGTAACTTATCTGCAATTTTGTGTTAACTACACTTGCTGGACACTTTTCAAAGGGAACCTCCATATAAAACATGCCACAGCAGTGAAGACAAGGTGTGACCAAAACACAGGTAATTATTGCCAAATCCATGCAGCTGAGGAACAGTCACTGCCCATTAATTGCATTTGTGAAAATACACCCTTTGCCACAGCCACCACCTATACATCACATAAAAAATAAACAGAGAGCACTCCCAAACTGTTTCCTTGCTCTTTTATGAGGAGTGCAACCATTCCAGAACAGAATCTCAGTTCCCAAGTCTATTTTTTATTGTTGAAGAGCATTTCCATTTTATTTGGATTTGATTTCAGGCTGTTCTCCGTCATCCAAGAAGGATCAAACCTAGGTAAATTTTACAGGTGCTGGTTGCTTCCTTAGAGATGAATGATACGGAGCAGAAGAACTTGGTGTCATATTAATAGGATCCTATTCTAAGGTTCTAATTGACTTTTATGTTTCTGTAAATTTTGATCAATCTTGAGTGGCAAGATAGAACTATCAAAGGTTGCTTTGCTGTGCGTTCATCAATAGATTGGGATTACTGCAAAATAGAACTGTGCTGTGCTATCCTATTTTAAATTTGGTTTGTATTCAAAACATTTTTTTATTTTTTTATTTTTTATTTTTATTAATTTTATTAAACAAAATTAAAAATAATAGGTACAGCAAAACTCATCTTGCACCCAATCTGCCTGCCACAAATCTGCAATGATGCTAGTAGATAGACCCTTGAAGCTGGCATGTTATTCCCAGCATTCCTGGGAACTCCCAGGATTCAGGTCTTCACTGAGGTTTATCCTTGGAGAGATACTGAGAACTTGTAGAGTTGCATGAAATCTATGTCTAAGTGCTTTTTGCTACTCTTATTTGTATTATATTATAATCATATTAAAATAGCAATAAAATACATGTTATAACTAATTAACTAACACATTATAATAGCGTAATATGAGGCAAACAGCATTTCTGTATTTTGTCATCATAACTTCTCTAAGTAACCATAACCTTTTGAGAAAGAATTTACTATGAATGATAAATCAATCTTAAAACTAAGGAACATATTAGAAACCAATGATATACCTACTTAATATACTGTGATGTACTGCATAAGCTTGAGGAAAGGGGATGTGCCCGACTAATCAGCAGTTATTGAAATAATTACTTGCAATTATTGTTGCCCAGGGCGAAACACCAAATATTGAAAGCATCTTACCCCCAACAATCTGGGTCATTCTTTTACTGACCTCTGAAGGATGGAAGGCTGAGTCAACCTTGAGCCTGTCAAGACTGAATTCCTGGCAGTGGGCAGAGTCAACCTGCAGTACTGCAATCTAACCACTGTGCCACCACAGCTCTTATAGGTTTATCCTTGTTCAGTTCTCTAATTTAATGTTTTACATTTTAATATAATTTTTGTTTTACTCCATAATGTAGTCCTATTTCCCTGAAGGTAAATGTAGCAAAGCACTTTTCCCCTTATATCATGTAATACTGTTGCTGTAAAAGTCGAGGTAATTCAGGTATTATTTAACAGATTTAACAGATAATCAGAATTGGAAGGGACCTTGTAGGTCATCTAGTCCAACCCCCTGCCCAAGCGGGAGATCCTACACCATTTTTACCAGTTGCTCCAGTGGTTACAGTCAGAAGTTCAGTTCATCTCGTCTGGAGCTAGAGATGATTGATTTGGAAATAATTTGGAGCTTCACCTCTTTTTCATAAGCTATAAATAAGGTTAACTACCTTTGTTTTAATAATTTCCCTTTGGATACATTATTAAAATTGTTTCTTTATTCAACAATACTGTGCAAACACCAGTGTAGTGCTTAACAATCTGTTACAATACACATTCATTTGGTTTTTCAAGAATGCAGCCGATATTTAAACAGAGATGTTGCATGATAGATAGTTGCATTTATTTTATTAAAATAATATTTGTGCTGATGTGATTTTGTATAGTCTTCAATATAAATAGATTATTTTTACTATCAAGGTTTTTTATAGATAAATATTATTAATAAAAAGTGGCAAGAATTGGGCTGTATAAAAAGAGCACCTAGAGTTTTTCAGTATATTTTAGTCCTTGTAAACAAATTTCTGGCAGTTGATTTCTAAAAAAGATTAATAGTTTAATATGGCTTTTTGACCTGACTCCCCTTATCAACACCATTTTCTCTCATCTAAGTTTGTCTATCCACATGTAAAATTTCAGAATCCAGTCCAAAATTCTACATTTGGAATCTACTCAGCTGTAGATAAACATCTCTTCATAGCATCACAATATTGTCATAAGACCAAAATTGTACAAACACCGATGATATAGGAGTTACTTGGAGAAAACTTATCAATTCTTTCAGAATTGGTACAGTGTTGTGATTCACATTCTCAATTTATTTATTTGAAATTCTCCTTTTTCTTTCTAGGGGAGCTGAAAACCATTTAAAATTGGATAATGAAAACAATTCTGAATAAAAATTAAAAAAACATAAAAATATCAAAATTTAAAGAAAATTCACTTTAAAAAACAGAAATGCAAAATAAAACCAATCTAAAACATAGCTACAAATGAGTGTGTGGACAAGCAGATATTCGGTTGTTTTCTGAAGAAAGACAGTATTGAGCCAAGTTTCCCTAGAAAGAGAAAGATTCATGTTTGATGTGCTGCCAAAAAAAAAAAAATCTACTCGCCGCTGCACTGCGATCTAAATCCAACAATGGAAACATAAGCTGGGCTTCCCTAGATGATCTGAGTGCATGAGTTGTATGATGTTGGGCAAAAACATTTTTTAGATACAGTAATTGAGACATATAACATTAAACAGATGGATGTGAATCTTAAATTGGGTTATAAGCAACCAGTACAATACTTTCAGGATTCATTGTTAAAATATACCACTTATTATTCCAATCAGAATTGTACCCTTCTAGCACCTTGTCCAAAGTTTGACAATATTTTTAAGAGCTGCACACCTTCCTATAAATAATTCATCCAAAAGGTAAGATCATCAGTACATGCTGAAATCTTTTAAAATTTCTATATATTATTCTAATGAAAAGCCTATGAGAGAATGCCCAGGTACCTGTGAATCTCATTTGTTGAAAGGTATCTCAGCTTTTTAAAAACGTCTTCCTTAGTTTTGGAAATTCCAAAGCTATTGTACATGTCCCGATTCTCTCCTTAACCCTAGACTAAAGACATGCTAAATGATAACACTATTTAACACAATGTTTTATTTAAAAACAAATATATGTATTGTGCACTGTATTGACTTTTCGTGTTCTGTATCATGTTAATTTCCAGCATACTCTGTTGATATTCCTATCAATTACAGTAGTTTTAGGTTCTTTTTCTCTTTTGTGTATTTGTTTCCAGAGTTATTTTTCCCAATACTGAATCAGGTATTTTGTAGTCAGCGCAGTATAATGCCATCTTTTCTTTAGAGAACTTTCTGATTTCAGATTAAACAGTGTACTCCATTGTAAAGCAAAGATCTCAAAGTAATGGAAGTGCATTGTTGTGCAAGACAGATGCTGCTGCTATTCCGTTGCTGGGTAACAGGTGCTTGGTTACATAGTTGATGATAGTCATACATTCTCTATCTCTTTCTCTCTCTCTCCCTGTCTCTTTCACCATTTCATTTCTAGTATGTAAGATTTATGAATATAATTGACATGATCTCAGTGGCAATTTGCAGGCCTATAATCATTTTAAAACTCAGACTTTGCTCAGGTTAAATGTAGCTAGCTGTAAGTGATAATAGTCTGAGAGCTTTTGCTATTGCACTGTTGACACTATGTTGGTATAAATTTAAAGCAAGTAAAAGCAAGAAAGAGAGCAATCCTTTTTTCTCCTATCCCCTATGTTTCAAATTGCAGTAAGGAGAAAAATAAGATAGTTCAAATAAAATTTCATTCATTTTTATTATAGAATATAGACAAGATATATTTTATTATAGAATATAGACAACATATTTATTGTAGAATATGTTCAAGCAAAAATATGCATGCATTCATTAATTTAACTTTTACTTTCACTCAATTGCATTTTAAGACTTTTCAGAGTATAGCTTAAGATGTAGTCAGAATTAGAGATGATAGTATGTTTGATAATTAGGAAGCACATGCCAAGTAGAGTTCCCAAAATAGAACAAGTGTGATTGTTTTCATTTACTTCGGTTACATTAGTACATAATCTAAATATTGATATATTAAATATTTACTGTTACAACAATACTTCACTGCTTGATCAGCTGGCCAAGAATGTGCACATTCCTTTGCCTTGGGTGTTCATTTTTTGTTATATGAAATCAGAATGAACATGTATTTGTTTATAATTTTGATGATTAGTTTGACTACTTTTAATGACTTTTATAGCTACATTTCGTGTACGTGCAGTTTTATGCTTGTGCAGTGACATTTTCTTGTAAATCCTGACCTCCTTGGTACTCTTCAGTTAATAGATAGTTGCAATTTGGAGTCAGCACATACACACACAAACAAACATTTTTGTGTTCTTAACCACTCTTTTTTATTCTTTCCTTATTGTATTAATTGATAAACTGATATTCATTGATAAATGTATTTCCATTAATTACACTTAGAATATTTTTTCCAATTATGGATTAATTTGTTAGAGATTCATAAAAAAGGCTCACAGTTCAGACCACAGTGTACAGTAAGTAGGAACAAAGCTAAGTAATTGTAGCATCATACACATGGGATAAATATTGAAGATAAAATAACATCTAATTAAGAAAATAAAATGTTTTTTCTGATGTATAAAAATATAGCCTATCAGTCTGCCTTGCTATATGTTGCTTTAGCTTTAACTAATCAATAGACAAACTTTAGGGTCATTTTTTCTCCTACACATAATATAGGCTCGTGCCATTTAGTGTCTCCTCACAACTCTCGGAGGACCCCAATGAAGCTGTCACCTCTTCTCCATCCACACTGCGACGAGAGTCCAGGAATGGGTATGACTCCTCCCTTTGATGTCATTGAGCTCAGTCTGCCACTATATAAAAAGCCAGCCCCTAGCTGGCTCCCCAGCTTTTGACTCGGCTTCTTGTCACAAGATCTAGTGTCTCTGGATAGGAAAAAGAAAAAAAAAAAGCTAAAATAACAGCTAAATCAGCAGAAAGAAGAGATAAAAGCTTCGACACAGCTCCCGGGGCTGTGGTTGAGCTGTGGAGAGCAGGGATCTGTTCCACAAAGAGAGTGGGGATCTGTTTTCCTGCAGCGTTGAGACTTCAGCGCTGCCCTTCTTTGAAGCTGCAAGCTCAGGGAGCACTCTGCGAGCTTCCCACGCAGTTTCCCCGGCGCTTTTCAAACAACTGCTCCACACCTGGTTTTTAGAGCTCAGTTTCACTGCCTCAGCTGACAGCAAGATAAGTGGTTTTTGATCGCTCAGGGCCTGTAGAGAGCTTGAAGAGCAAGTGAAGCAGCGAAGCCTTTTGGGGGCCAGCGCATGTGGTAGTCGGCCATTTTGAGTAGCAATTGGCCATTTTGTTTATAGGAGTGACCATTACTGGGGCCTCACAGCTGCACCTGCTTGCCTGGCCCACGCAACAGGCGACACTCTCACAGGAGAACGTTCCCTCCTCGTCAGGAACAACGGCCAGAGGCTGCAAACAGATAACAGCGAACTTCCAGTAAACGGCTCTTGCGAGTGGGAGGAGGTCGTTCATTCCAACGCTCTAAGTGAATGCCCTTTCTCCCTCCCATTGGAGGTTGTTTGGCCTTCTTCACCTCCAGATGGGAGGAGTTGACATCAGATGCCTGGGTGCTCAGAATGGTGAGGTCAGGTCTCGGACTTGAGTTCCTCTCCCCAACCCCACAACTTTTTGTTTGCTGTCCATTATCTCAGGACAATTCCAAGCGGGCTCTTATGGAATCGACCATCCAACACCTTGTGGCCATACAACCAGTTCCAGAAGATCAACGAGGGGTAGGCTTCTACTCTTGGCTCTTTGTGATCCCAAAAGTCTTGGGGGTGGTGAGCCATTCTCGACTTTTTGAACAGATTTATCCCATACAGGTGTTTTAAGATGCAAACCTTGCATTCAATTCTAGAGAGTGTTCGGGAGGGCAACCTCTTCTCTTCCATTGACCTCACAGAGGCATTCCTCCATGTTCCTATCTGGCCTCATCACTGCCAGTTTCTTCGTTTCTGTTACCAGACTATGCATTTCCAGTAAAGGGCACTGCCATTTGGGCTTTCATCGGTCCTCAGGGTCTTTACCAAGATCTTGGCAGCTTTGAGCAATTCTGTGAGGGTCCAGTGTTAACTGGATGATATCCTGATTCAGTCGACATTGATTCGCTCTGCCCATCGCGACCTCCACACATTGCAGTTCCTGCAGGACCATGGTTTTTCTATCAACTTCAAGAAGAGCCATCTCTTTCCAATGACCAGGCTTCATCTCGGTGCAATCATCGATACATCTCTCTGAGGTTTTTCTCTCCCTGGATCGCGGAGAGAGCCTCAATGATTTAATCGTCCAGATTCAACGGCAGCACAAGGTCACCTTGTCTCACCTGTCCAAGCTCCTCAGGAAAATGATTTCCTGCATTGGCATCGTCCCATGGGCCCACCTCCATGCCCAAGCTCTTCAATGTTCTCCCTCGAGCTGCTCGGATCATCCAGAGAGTGGGAGGTGCTCCAGTCTGCGTCTGTGTAGGCTGAGCTTAATTATTGAGGAACGCTCCGCCCTCTGTCACGTGGTCCCTTGTAGCGTTCCCCAGTTTATGCTCAGCCTTCGCAGAGTTAGGCTGTGTGTTTTGATTGTGCTTCCCACTCTTGGCTGATTCAAGCAGGATAATATTTCAGTTACAGGTTTGATTTCAGTTATTATTTCCTTAGCCTCTGCGCATCTGTGGGGGTCTTGAGACTTAGGGGTGTGCGTTTTCGCCCCCAGGGGGCTGAGCGGGCGGCTTAGCAGTGCTTAGCGCTAACACCCCCCCCACACTCTGCTGTTTATTTTCTTTCCGTTCCTGCCTTGCTGTCCTTGTGCCTCTCTAGAGGTCCGGAGCCTTTTTATTCTGGTTTTTCCCCCACTAACGCCAATCACCCAGACAGAGGCGATTTCAGCACCCGCCCTGAGCCACCCGCTTCATTTTTTTGCTTTCGATTTCCAGGCGGCCGCCGTTTTGGGCGCCGCCTCGTGGCCGGGCGACATTTTACAGGCCTCCTATTGCTGCGACGTTCTGCTGGCCCTAGACTTAGGCTCCCAGGCCTAGTAGGGTTGATCTCTCTATCTCCCTCTCCCAGAAGGAAAAAAAGCTGTCCTTTACTTATTATTTGTTGGTGTAAGTGTTGGCTCCCGCAGCAGAACTCAGGGCGGGGAATTAGAAAAGCAGCCACTCCCTCCCTGAGGGGGGGCAAGCTGCCTGAGGCCTTGTATTGCTGCCGTTGATTTGGCTGATTGGCTTCTCTTCCTTTTACCAACTGCCAGGTTGTTATTCAGTCTAATAAAGAATATCTTCATATTTCCTTACATTGGTAATCCAATCTCATTCAATGGCATTTATTCTCTCTCAGATTTGCTTAGAGACTTAGCTTCCATCACTGTCCCTGCAGTGTGTTTTCCTGGATCCTTATCCCGGTGGGATATAATTGTACATTAAAAGTCTATATCTGTGGCAGTTTTTTTAAAAAATTTTTTTCCTTTTTTGGTCATATTTTCAGATTATTCATTGCAAATTCCAAAAGGGGGCGCGGGCCAGTTTCTGGATACCCGGCCTTATCCAGGTCGTATCCTAGGCGTGCCAACCGCCTGTACACATATGTATATTTATATATATTCATATTGATACTTCTGTTGTTTCACCATGGCAGATGATAACCCTAACTCCCGCCATTCTTTGAAGGCGAAATCTAAGTCCCATCATGTGCGCAGACAGGCTAAGGAAACCTCCCAGGAGACTTCTAAGGCCTCTCAAAGGGATGCCTTAAGGCGTCATAAGGCACTAGAGAGGGAGTTCGATAGGCGCTCTAGGTGACTCAACCATCACCTCCAGCCGCCCTTCTACTTCCAGGCACCCCCCAGTTTGTTCCCTCTCTCCAGGCATAGCTCATCCCAGGAGTCTCACGCCCCTAGACCAGCTACCAGCCGGATGCCTGAAGCAACCTTCACTCCCACGGCCTCTGGCCTAAGACAGGAGGACCCGCCCACGATCGAGATGCCTGAGTACATGAGAACTTGGATGGAGCAGGCTATTCGACAGGGGATAGCTCAAGGCATGAAGCAGATGGCCGGATCAAGCCTTCCTCAGACGGCTCCCGCGCAAGAGCCGGTGCCAACTAGGTCCATGCCCACCCTGGACCCTGCTCCTGGTCAGGTACCCTCCCGGGGGGCCAGCCCTCTTCCAGAAAGGGAACCAGAGGAGGGAATGGAAATTTTAGACCAATACAGGGAGGAGGACCTTGAATGGGGATCCACCTTCCATGGGGAACCCTTTTCAGATTTAGACCCAATGGAAGCAGAGTTGTCGGATGACGAGGGCCTTACCCCCGACCAGCCTTCCTTTGTGGGGTTATTCAAGCCCCACATGTTCAAGTCCATCTTGTTCAAGGCCAAGAACACCTTGGGCCTGGCCACTCAACTTCCCCCTGTCCCCCTCTCCGCTGGGGAGGAACCAGAGGACGCAATGTTCAAGCAGCCCGTGGTGGCCGAGGATGTGATTCCCGCTCCTCCCATTTTCCACGATCTGGTTTCCAACCAACTGGGTTTTACGGGGGCTCCTCCGGCCCCATCCACACAGGATAAGAGGTTCTTTAACCTCGAACCGAGTTTCTGCTCCCTCCTCAATACCCCGGAGGTGGACGAGCCCGTTGTTGGTCTCGCCTCTTCCTCCTCCCCGAGTGATCCCCTGGAGGCCCTCAAACCCGAGGATAGGAGGTCTGAATTGGCCTTGTGTCGGGCTTATCTAGCCGACACCTGGGCAATTAGATCGGCCACCGCAGCCTCCTTCTTTACCAGGTCCTCTATCCGGTGGCTCCGTCAACTGAAATCCCACATCCCTCCATCCAATATATGGGCGCTTCAGGACATAGCCAAAATCACAGCGGTGGCAGAGTTCTCAGCTGACGCCACGTACCATTCGGTTAAATTCACTTCTTGGGTGTTAGCGTCCCAGGTCACTGCCCGCCGCCTGCTCTGGCTCAAACCATGGCAGGCGGACGTGAAGAACAAGGTCAAGCTGGCCTCCACCCCGATTAAAGGGGAGAAGCTCTTTGGGCCGGCCCTGGACCCTCTCTTGGCCAAAACTAGGGGAAAGAAGAAATTCCTTCCTCCTCTTTTTCCTCCTCTTTTTCGGAGGCCTGACTCCCGAGCCCCTCAGTCCTTTCGAAGAGGATTCTCCTGGTCCTTCTACCAGTCCCCCTTCCCCCCCAGGTACCCGAGACCTCCCTCGTATAGAGCATCATATTCCCAGGATCGTTCCGACTCAAGCGATCGAAATAGGAGGGGTGGAGGATTTAAGTGTCCCTTCAGGGATTCCGGGGGGGAGACCCTTCCGGCACTCCAAATGAATCCTGTCTCTTTCCCCCCCATTGGTGGTCGGCTGAGACATTTCGCCGACCTGTGGGATTCTACCACTTCCGACAAATGGGTCAGGGACTCCATCAGGTTTGGACTCGCTCTGGAGTTCAACTCTCAACCTCCCGAGTTCTTCATGTCATCTCCCCCCTCTAGGGACCCCTCCAAATGCAAATTAATGGATTCGGCCATCCATCACTTACTCTCCATCCAGGCCATCCAGCCAGGCATACCTCCACATCCCAATTCGGACTTCCCACTCTAAATTCCTTAGATTCTGTTACAATCACCATCATTTCCAGTATGTGGCCCTTCCCTTTGGATTAGCCTCCGCTCCCAGAGTTTTCACTAAGATCCTCGCGGCCCTGGCAGCTCGCTTAAGGGACTGCCCGGTCCATCTCCACTGCTATCTGGATGATATCCTCATCCTGTCCCATTCACAATCCCAAGCAGTGCTGGACACCAAGCTACCCTCTCCGCCGTCCACGCCCATGGTTTCCTGGTCAACCAAAAAAAAGAGCCAACTGGTCCCTTCTACCCGAATTGCCCACTTGGGGGCCATCATTGACACGGTGCAGGAAAAAGTGTTCCTTTCTCCGGAAAGTCTCCAGGGTATTCGAAATTCAATTCAGGTTATTCGACGATCAAAGAGGGCTTCTCTATTAGAATTGTCTAAATTACTGGGAAAAATGGTTTCATGCATCTCTACTATTCCTTGGGCCCGTCTTCATACCAGGTCCCTGCAGTGGCTCCTGCTTCCGTTTCAAAGGTCCGACAGAAGCAATTCAAAATCCTCCATCAAGGTACCTCCAAAGGTCCTCTCGTCTCTCCTCTGGTGGACCAACCCTGCCATCAACAGGGGTCATCTCTTCAAAGATCCCCAGCGTCTCGTCATCACCACAGACGCCAGCCTGAGCGGCTGGGGCGCTCACATCCAGTCCCTTACAGCACAGGGCAAATGGTCCCATGCAGAGCGGGCCTGCAGCATAAACTGGCTGGAGCTCCACGCCATCCACCTGGCCCTGTGCCACTTCCTGCCTCAGGTACGCGGGCGGCACGTCCTTATTCTCACGGACAACGTTACCGCCAAGGCCCATGTCAATAGCCAAGGCGGGACCCAGTCTATTCGGTTGATGAGAGAGGCCGAGAGACTCTGCCGTTGGGCAGAGCGTCACCTACTCTCGATCAAAGCAGAACACATTTCGGGGGACTCAAACACCCGAGCGGACTGGTTAAGCAGGGCCACCGTGGACCAGTCCAAGTGGCGCATTCATCCATCCCTTTTCAGGGAGGCGACCATGATCTTCGGTCTCCCGTTAGTGGACCTCTTTGCATCCCCCCGCAACACCCAGCTCCCTCGGTTCTTCTCCAGATTCCCTTCCCCCGGGGCCGAGAATCATGACGCACTTCGCTGTCCGTGGCCCCCGGGACTCCTGTACGCCTTCCCCCCCGTTTGCTTTACTTCCCAGAGTCATTCAGAAACTGAGCCAGGAGAAGGCAGATCTGATTTTAGTGGCCCCCTATTGGCCCAGGCGACCATGGTTTGCGGACCTCCGCAACCTTTCGGTGTCTCCCCCGTGGAGAATCCCTCTGGACAGGATCTCCCTGTCTCAGGGGCCCATTCAACATCCGGAGACCCAATGGCTCCAACTAACGGTGTGGAGGTTGAGCAGGAAAAGTTGAGGAAGGAGAATTTATCTGACCAGGTCATTAACACGATCCTGGCCGCCAGACGGCCTTCAACCAATCGGATATACGATGCCACTTGGGTCAGCTTCTGCGGGTGGTGCCATTCATCCATGGTCAACCCGCTCTCGCCTTCGGTGGCCCAGATTCTGAATTTTCTCCAGGATGGGCTCAAAAAAGGTCTCTCACCTAATACCCTGAGACACCAGGTAGCGGCCCTCTCAACCGTCGTCTCTGGCGACAATCTGGGTCCCCTCTCTCACCATCCCCGTATCAGGGCCTTCCTAAGGGGGGCTACTAACCTCCATCCCCCTGTTGTGCACCGGTACCCCACTTGGGACCTTAACAAGGTCCTGGTGGCCCTCACCAAACCTCCTTTCGAGCGTATTAGAGAATCCTCTCTCCAAATTTTGACCTTTAAGGCAGTATTCCTGGTGGCAATTACCTCGGCTCGCCGAATTTCGGAGATTGCTGCACTTTTGGTGAGAAAGGACCTCTGTCTCTTCCATTCCGATCGGGTGGTCCTACGCCCCGACCCAACCTTCTTGCCCAAGGTCAATTCAGCCTTCCACAGGGCTCAGGAGCTTACACTCCCGAACTTTTGTCCCAATCCTTCGCGGGAAAGGGAGAAACGATGGCACACCCTAGATGTGAGGTGGGCCCTCCGCATATACATTAACCACACACAACCCTTTAGAAGGTCAGAGTCTTTATTTCTCTCCTTCCAGCCCAAGTCCTTAGGCCACAAGGTGTCCCCTTCCACCATCGGGCAATGGATCAGAGCCACCATCGCCAAGGCTTATTCGTCTCAGGCCTTGCCAGTTCCCAGTGGGGTTACGGCGCATTCCACCAGGAGTGTGGCCACCTCTGCGGCCTGGGCCACCCAGGCTCCAATCTCAGACATTTGTCGGGCCGCCACCTGGGCTTCCCCCTCCCCTTTCATTAGGCACTATAAGATTGACATCTTTGCGTCAGCTGAGGCCTCATTTGGTAGACGAGTCCTCCAGCGGGTCATCGAGGACCCAGGGGAGCCTCCACCCCAGACGGATTCCCTCCCGTAGGACAGCCAAGCTTTGGTATGTCCCACTCTCTGGATGATCCGAGCAGCTCGAGGGAGAATGGGCGTTGGTCTTACCTGACACGCCATTTCTAGTCAAGCTGCGAGGATCATCCAGCCCCACCCTTTTTTACTTTTTTCCGTCTGGGGGAACCTTGTTTCAGCCAATGATACTTTAAGTCTAGTTAGATGAGAGTTAGACGACTTTCCTCCTCTCTCGACTTCGCATAAACTGGGGAACGCTACAAGGGACCACGTGACAGAGGGCGGAGCGTTCCTCAATAATTAAGCTCAGCTTACACAGATGCAGACTGGAGCACCTCCCACTCTCTGGATGATCCTCGCAGCTCGACTAGAAATGGCGTGTCAGGTAAGACCAACGCCCATTTTCTTCTGCCTTTTCAATGGGCAGGAACGAGCCACACTTCCATCAGGGTCCAGGTACCGCCACAGATCTTTCGCTCCTTCTGATGGTGGCAGTCTCCAGCTGTCCTGAAAGGTCATCCGTTCAAGGAACTGAACAGAATCCTACTCACCACAGATGCCAGTCTTCAGGGCTGGGGAGCCCATCTAGCAGGCGAGATAGCCCAGGGACGTTGGTCTCAGGTAGAGAGGGCCTGCCTCATAAATTGGCTAGAACTCTGAAACAGCCCTGAAACATTTCTGGTGCCACATGTTAGTCATGACAGACAATGTGGCCACCAAGGCATGTGTAAACAGACAGGGGGACCAGGTCCAGGGCGTTGATGAGGAAAGCAGAACGCCTGGGGCGGTGGGCAGAGAGACACCTTTCCATCAGGGCAGACCACATCTCGGGGGTCGACAACACCCAGGCTGACTGGCTGAGTTGGTCCAAGGTCAATCAATTGGAGTGGAGTCTCCATCTATCCTTGTTCCTAGATCTGTCTTGCAGGTTCGGTCCACCTGCAGCAGACCTCTTCGCTACTCCCCAAAATGCACAGGTAAGCAGGTTCTTCACCAGATTTCCAACCCAGGGAGCCGAGGGGACTAACGCACTTCAGAGCAGATGGCCCCCAGGTCTCCTCTATGCCTTCCCCCTCTTCCCGTCATTCAGAAGATGTTGGAGGAAAAGGCAGAGCTAATACTCCTGGCACCTCATTGGCCCTGGAAAGCCTGGTTCACCAATCTGGTGAATCTGTCTGTAGCCTAGTCATGGAGGATCCTGACTAACAGGATCTTGCTCCACCAGGGAGTCTTGTTCCACCTGGACTCTCAGTGGTTCCACTTGACCATATGGTGCTTGAGCAGCAACATCTGAGGGATTCTAATCTCCCTGACAGAGTGACAGAGACCATCCAGGCTTCCCTTAAGTCTTCTACCACTCGCATCTATGATGCCACTTGGAAGGTCTTCGGTAATTGATGTTCTAAGACAGCTCGAGATCCTCTTGGCATCTGTTGCAGAGGTGTTAATGTTCCTTCAAGATGGGTTAGATCAAGGTCTCGCACCTAACACTCTCCACTGTCAGGTGGTGATCCTATCATCTGTATTGTCCTGGGAAAATTACCCCTCCTTCAGTTCGCAGGTTTTTGAAGGGGGCTTCTAATCTGCCCCCCACAATGCACAGATATCCCACCTGGGACCTAACTAAAGTTTTGCAAGCTGTTACGGGACCTCCGTTTGAACCTCTCCAATCTGTGTTGCTTCAATTTTTGACCATCAAGGTAGTTTTTGTAGTGACCATTACATCAGCCAGGAACTGAACTAGTGGCTCTGTCAGTTAGACAAGACTTGTGTATCTTTTATGAGAACAGGGTGGTTCTAAGGCTAGATCCTACCTTTGTGCTTAAAATAAATACTTGGTTTCATCAGGCACAAGACATAGTGGTATCAGATTTCTGTCCCAAGCCTCCCCATGAGTTGGAGCATAAGTGGCATACATTGGATGTAAGGAGGGCCCTACATATTTACATCAAACGTATGGCGGCCTTTTGGAGAACTGAAGCCATGTTTGTGACCTTCCAACCAACTTCCTTGGGGAACAAGGCTTCTTTCTGTAGATACCATAGATAGATGGATCAGGACATGTATTTCCAAGGCCTACCAGACCTTGTCCCTTCCGGTGCCCAAGAAACTAACAGCCCACTCCACCAGAAGTGCTGCAACTTCGGCCACATGGGCCATTCAGGCCTCTCTGGAGGAGATCTGCAAGGGCAGCTACGTGGGTGTCTCTGTCGCCATTTATACAGCATTATCGCCTGGATTCCTTTGCCTCTGCTGAAGCAGCATTTGGATGAAGAGTGCTTCACAATCGGAGTGTGTGGACCAGATGATGGCCCTCCTGTGGACATGAAGGCTTTGGTATATCCCATTCCTGGACTCCCGTTGCAGCATGGATGAGAATGGGCATTGGTATAATTACCTGAGAATACTCTTTCTATCTACGCTGCAAGAGAATCCAGCCCCACCCTAATGCGTCTGGTCTGGGTGGGGTGTGTGTGAATTAATTTCATTATTTTTCTTCCAGAGACATGTTACATCTGTCAAGCATCTTCGCTTAAAAGCTGGGGAGTCAGCTAGGGGCTGGCTTTTTATATAGTGGCAGACTCAGCTCAATGACATCAGAAGGAGGAGTCATATCCATTAGCGTAGATTGAAAGGGCGTACTCAGGTTATTATACCAACACCCATTTCTGAACTGCAAAACCGCCTGCCACTTTGCTGGGAGAGAGGCAATAAGAGAGCAGCAGAAAACTGTATCCCTGTTCCAGAGTGTCCCAAGGGCCCCCTCCTTCCATAGAAGAAATAGGCTCACCTGTTGACTACTAGTGACCCCAGCCCAGCCCTACCTTGCCAGCAGTCATCTCAGTCACTCCCTTGGTCTTCCCATGCTGGCCACCACCATTAAAAGATTTCAGATTTTGGTCTCCGTTCCAAAGCAGCCAATGGCTACTCGCCCTCAGGCCTTGATGCCAGCCGATTGGGCACAGGGGCCTGAGAGAGGCGAGAAAGAGGATGTGTCAGAAGGCGTGGTATTGAATCAGTCTCAACTTTGCTAAATTTCAATTTCACAGAAATTATAGGTCTTGCATTTGGGATTCTATTTAGTAAGTTAGCTTATTTGAGAGCAAGTTGATTCAAAAAATGTTGCTCTGCAATAATCATTTTACCCAACCAAAGGTTACAAAGTATCAAACAGACACAAATGCTTTAGTGTAGTAAGTATATAGATAACAAATGCGTAGTTAAATATTTTTCCAAGTTTTTTCTTCTTCATTTGAGGAAAAGCTCTTGCTTTCAGGGTTTGCTTGTTCCCAAGGAAAAATAACATTTTAAGGAGATTTGTGCAGTCCATGAGGAGGCGGAAAAATGTCTGTATCTGTCTTTAATCATACATGACACTGCTCATCTGTGGCCTCTGATTTCCCATGCACTAATTAAATCCCAAAGAAAGATTTTGTGAGGGAAGTCTTCCCACAGAACTGCTTCATATAAGGAGCAAAAGTAATCAGGGAAGCTGATAGAGATGTATAACAGAAAAGGAAGAATCCTTCAAGAATTGGAGGATAGATTTAGGATAACATTAATAAGCTCAAAGTTAATCTCAAAGCTTATTTCTCTGAGCGCTTCTATTCTATAAAGAACCCATCTAGGCATGCAGAAAAAGTTATAATGAAGATGCCCCATCTTGGAGACCAGTAGTACTTATCATTATTCTTTTTTTAAATAAAAAAAATTATTAAAGTTTTTCAAAACACATAAAAACTAATAAAGCGCAGCAGTAATGAGAGAAATAAGAAGAAAAGCAAAAGTGCAGAAAAAAGAACCAAAAAGAAAAATAGAAAGAAGATTTCAGTTGCAACAAATATGATAAGTACCTTTACAAAATTCTCTCTTACACTGTTCATTAACCAAGTTTGCATAGCCACCCATCTTACAAAAAGTGACTCTGAGTGGTATACCATAAAATGACAGATATAAACACTACAAATATAAAGAGATAAAAATCCATATTTAATTGATAAATATTATAAAAACAAATAATACAAACCTTAGAGAAAGGAA
This sequence comes from Pseudonaja textilis, assembly GCF_049901715.1. Lineage (NCBI taxonomy): Eukaryota > Metazoa > Chordata > Lepidosauria > Squamata > Elapidae > Pseudonaja > Pseudonaja textilis. The sequence continues at coordinate 149,835,406 of NC_141992.1, read as the reverse complement.
AAAAAATGGCCACCAACAGAGCCATTGAACCATGTCGGTGATTCTCTGGGAGCCCCAATCCTAATAATAGATCCAGGTTTTGAGGAACTTCTGGAATATAAAAAGGGATGGAGCTAATCTAATCTTTGGGGAAGGGGAGAAGGGATATTCCAAAAAGTGAGAGCCACAGCAGAGAAGGCATGTCTTCTGGGATCCACCAAGTGTAGCTTCCAATCTAATGGTACCTGCAGCATGCCAGATCTAATAGGGTGGACTAATGGGGTAACTGGGGAGAGGCAGTCCTTCAGATACTCGGTCTCATCCTCTGAAAGTCTTTAAAAGTTAAAAGCAGCATCCTGATTTGTTCCCAGAAACAAACTGGCAACCAATGCATCTTGCAGAAAAAAATGTATAACGTATTGTTCTGGAAGTGCACATAACTGACTGCACCGCTGCATTCTGTACCATCTGAAGTTTCCAGGTACTCTTCAAGGACAGGCCCACGTAGAACATATTGCAGTAGTCCAATCTGAGGGTGATTAGTGCCTGAGTGACTGTAAGCATACCCTGGCTACATACAGGTGTTAGAGAGGAGAGGAGAAAGCATCTAACCCAGCTGCACATCACATTGTAAAAACCAAGAGCAGGATAAGCTTTGTAGGATAAGCAGGATAAGCATGTAGGATAAGCTTTTTCTGCGGTCACCCTTAAAGTGTCATGCTCTGGCTGAGGAATCATCCTCAGATAAGGAAGGTTACCATGACAAGTTAGGGAGCCAAGTAAAGAAAGCTCAAACTGAGACAACACATATGCTCCAACTGAACAGTGAACCCTGGTTCAACTGACTCAGATTTCACCAAATATTCAGTTGGATGCAGGCTGGGCATTTTACTTGTTCATTTATTCAAGAAAATGCCTGTACAATGCTGGAACAATTCTATGTGATCGGCCAATCTTCTGTCCTTGCACCATTTTTTAAATAGGACACTTTGGACACTTCAGCCTTGCCTGACAGTTCTGTTTGCTTGCCTCTTGTACTTTGGTTTTCAATGACAGATCCAATTTCTTGTGAATGTGGACTCTGTGTATGTGGGAATGGAAGTGAGCAGGAAGAGCCATAGAATGGACAATCACCATAGTCCACAGAAGGAGAGGAGTATATGGAAAGCAATTCAAAAGAAATCTATCCAGAGAGGGAAAATACTTTTCACACATGAAGATCCTGTTAATGTAGCAGTTGTGCTCCTTGACTGGAGTACCTCAAAGGGCTAAGACCCTATCTTAAGCCTTTGATTTTGCCTGATGGTTTTATTATTTGAATTGCTTGAATTGTTTCTAGCCTCCAGCTAGAACAGCAATTCCCAACCTTTGTAGCTTGTCAGCCTGGCAGGGAGGAGAGGGAGAGAGGAACCAGGCTGCACGAGTGGCAGGCCAGCACACACACACACACATGCAGCTCAACTTGTGCAAGTTTTGGGCTAGTTTACATGCACATGCGGCCGCAGCTCAAATTGCACAAATTGACCTGCATGTGCACTGGCCTGCAACTTGCATGGCCCGAATGTGAATAGGCCACAGCCCGATTGTGGGCTACAGTCTGGGGGTTGGGGACCTCTGAACTAAAAGGCCAGATCATAGGATGTGAAGTACATTTCCTTGAGAGTACTGTTTGGTCTGCACTCTGTCCTTAGATCTGACAGACAAGATGCTAGGCATTAAGTTTCTCCCATCAGAGCATCCAGAAGTGGGAAGGTGCTTCAGTCTCTTCTGGAAAGACTGGGCTTAAAACTCCAGGATGCTCCTCCTCCTCCACGGGACACCTCCTCAGCGTCCCCCAGTTTTAGCTCAGCCTTCGTGGTAAGAGGTTGTGCACTCCCTGACTGGAACGGTTTCTGATTTAGCTAGTCAAGATTCAGGTTTGCTCTTGGGTTAATTCGGCCTGCAAATTTTTCCCCTATTAATCTGGCAATTTCAAGGCTTGTGGCTCTATTAGGTTATCCCCCCAATCAGTTGAGAGCAGCTCTTTGTGACTGACGGAGACTGCCACTTCGCAGGCAGTCTGAGACGGCCGCTTCAGGCAATTAGCCTATCTAATTCCCCGATCGTCTTATCTTTGCGATCTTGCTGGAACGCTCGCAGCCGTAGCTCACTTCTCCTTACAGGATCATTTGTCTGACATTTTAGAGAGTCAGCAGCAACGGCTCATTACACTGCTCAGGCATTTAACATCGGAGATTCTGCCTTCCTGCCATTTTAAACGGCTGGCTTCAAGTTCGCGCCTAAATATTACAGGCGCCATTCCCCGCTGGATTCCCTTCTTGGGGACCGGGGCGAGTACTTTCCCACTCCACTTTTCTGGGATTATTTCTCTCTTAGCCTGCTGGCGTTGGATAAGCAGGCTAGTCCTTAAACGGGATGTTTTTTTTCCCTCTTGCAATTGCTTTTGAATTGTTACATTGGAGCGAAGCCTCAAGTGCCATTTCAAACAGCGGGACGTTTTTGACAGGAAAGGATCCATCCAGGACCTGTATAGCTGGTTTCCCTTGTTGGGGACCAGGGATCCTGAATATTTCTTGCTTGGAGCGCTTGGGGGGGTTCCTTTGCTGGGGACCCTTAGATACTGTTTTTCCATATATACGGGCTTACATATAGATGTAGGCATATGTATATATGTGTGTGTTTGTATATAGAGATATATATATATATATAGACTTACACTCCCGGAGAAGCGCTCTACTTTCAACCACATGGGTAGGCATCACCCCTAAGTACAAATATTAATAACAATAATAACAACAACAACAATAATAATAATAATATTTTTTTAAAAAAAAATTAAGTTAGAGACACGAGATTCAGTACTCCACAATGGAAGGTGACAACGTCTTCCGCTCCAAGCCAAATAAGTCCCAAGATAAGTCAGTGGGCCCCAAAAAGGCCTCTAAGGCGGTGGATAAGGATGCCCATAGATGGCACCAAGCCTTGGAAAGGCAGTTGCGGAAACGGGCCAGGGAGGCGGACAAGATGGCTATGACACAACAATTGGATCAGGGCCCAAGTACATTGTTGGGGCCCTTGGACTTATCCACCCAGCCTAGACAGGCTATTTCTGGACAGCCTCCCATAGGCATATCTCCTCCAATGAGCACTGCCCGGTGAATCCCAGAGGCAACCTTTACCCCTACAGCCGCCAGTTTAAGACAGGAGGAGGGATTACCTGAGACTATTCCCATCGAAATGAGGCAGTGATGGAGATGGCCATACAAAGGGGCATTGCGGCTGGAGTTCAGCAATCCATCCGGACCAGACACTTTTCGGCTACTTTGGAAGTGGGATCCCTGTCTGCTCAATCCTTTGCGCATATGGGACATCATCAAACTAAGGCATTCCCCAATATCCCTGACATACCAGTCCAGCATCTTCAGGAAGAGGTGGAATTAAATGACCAGGATGTACCCATGGAGGTGGGGTTGATCCATCAGATGGACTTGGGGTTGTCAGAGGCTGACCCACTAGAACGAGGAATGTTGGATGATGAAGGCCTCATTCCGGACCAACCTACCTTTTCTGGCCTTTTTCATCTGCACCTCTTTAAATCTTTACTGTTCAAAGCAAAGAACACTGCTAAACTAGGCACATCAAGCCCTCATCCATTGTCAACAGGGTCTCAGGATGAATCCGAGGATCTAATATTCTCACAACCGGCTAATGAGGCAGAAACTATTCATGTCCCTCGTATGTTTGCTGAATTAGTACAAAATCAGTGGGCATCAACAGCATCCTACCCAGCCCCAACAGGGTGCGATAAACGATATTATAATTTGACACCAGAGTTTTCAAGTTTTCTCAAAACGCCAGAGGTGGATGAGCCCATTGTGGCACTGCCCTCTTCTTCAACCTTTCCCAACAAGGATGAGGAAGCCCTGAGACCGGAGGAAAAGAGAGCAGAGTTGGCACTCCATAGGGCACATGTTTCTGACGCCTGGGCCATTAGGGCAGCTACAGCTGCGTCCTTTTTTTTTTTTACACGGTCCTCCCTACGATGGCTCTTCCACTTGAGGGGTATATTGCTGGCGTCAAATGTCAGAGCCCACCAGGACATTGCTAAGATTATTGCAGCGGCAGAATTCTCCGTCGACGCCACATTTAATGCAGTCAAATTCTCGTCTAGAGCCATAGCATCTCACGTATCAGCATGGAAACTGCTATGGCTCAGACATTGGCAGGCGGATACCAAACATAAATGCAAGCATCAGCCCCAATATCGTGGGATAAATTATTTGGCAGTGTCTTGGAGCCCCTGCCTATTGAGAATAGAAACAAGAAAGAAGTGCTTCCCCCTCTTTTTCAGAGGTCTGAAAACAGAACGCCCCAGTCGTTTCAAAGGGGTTCCTTTCAGCCCTACTATCAAGGCCCATACGTTCCCAGATCGCACAGAACATCAGGCTACAGACCCAGTTTTAGACAGGATAGGTCGAATCTTCTGACAGAGGTCAGCGGGGAGGCCAAAACAGAAGAAACCCCAGAGGTACCGGAGGTCAATTTTTTCATCGCCCCAAGTGAGTCCTTGACAGCAGCTCCCATTGGAGGGAGGCTAAAATTGTTTGCTGATCAATGGGACAGATCCACCTCTGATGCGTGGGTCAGGGACTCTGTTAGTTTTGGTTTGGTGCTAGAGTTTCAATCCTCCCCTCCGAACTTTTTCATTAGGAGCCCTAGGTCCACGGACCCCATTAAGAGAGTGTTGATGCAGGAGGCTATCAATCATCTTCTGCATATTCGGACCATTAGAGAAGCCCCATCTAAACAACAGGGTCAAGGCTGTTACTCTCTATTATTTGTGGTCCCAAAGAGTTCGGGGGGCTGGAGGGCAGTTCTGGACCTCAAACGTCTGAACAGATCATTGGTTTATCGAAAATTCAAAATGACTACTCTCCAATCCATTCTGCTCAGCATCAGAGAGAATGATATCCTGACCTCTACAGATCTGACAGAGGCTTATTTACATATACCAATAAGACCTGCTCACTACAAATATCTTAGATTTTGCTATTGTGATCGGCACTACGAATATATCACCCTACCATTCAGTCTGGCTCCCTAGGACTTTTACCAAGGTCCTAGCGGCTTTGGCTGCCTCCCTCAGGATCAAATCTATTCATTTACAATGTTATCTGGATGATATTTTAATTTTGTCATCTTCCAGACATCAAGCAAATTTGGATACGAAGATTACTCTGGAGACCCTTCAAGGTCATGGCTTTTCCATAAATTGGGATAAAAGCCATTTGATCCCTTCAACTAGGTTAGTTCATTTAGGGGCAGTGATAGATACCGTGGAGGGCAAGATTTTTCTCTCTCAGGACAGGTTGAATAGTATCCAGTCTTTGGCCAGAGAGATCGGAGCCTTAAAGAGGGTTTCCCTGGCAGTTCTCTCTCAACTGTTAGGGAAACTGATTTGTTGTATTTCAATTGTGCTTTGGGCTTGATTCCATTCTAGAGATCTGCAATGGTTCCTGCTACCTTTCCAGCAATCTGGAAGAGCCACTTCCAACGTCCAGATAAAGGTACCCCACAATGTTCTCCGATCGCTCTGCTGGTGATCGGAAAACATGATAAACAAGGGGTCTCCTTTCAAGGAACCTTGAAGGGCAACAATCACAACCGATGCCAGCCTGGTAGGATGGGGAGCTCACTTCCAATCCCACACTGCACAGGGAAGTTGGACTATTTCTGAACAATCACAAAGCATCAGCCTGTTGGAGCTGCGGGCAGTTCATCTGGTGTTACGCAGTTTTCTACCCCTTTTCCAATCATGCCACGTTCTGGTCTTGACAGACAATATCACAACCAAGGCCCATGTAAACAGACAGGGGAGTACCCACTCCAAACTTCTGATGCTGGAGACGGCAAGATTGTTCAAGTGGGCCGAGGCCAATCTGTTTTCGCTCAAGGCAGAGCAGGGGCCTTAAACACACAAGTAGACTGGCTCAGCAGAACCACAATAGATCAGACAGAGTGGCGCCTACACCCGTCTTTCTTTCAGGAAGCAGTGCGGAGGTTGGGCAACCGGTGATCGATCTATTTGCCTCTCCCCTCAACGCCTAATTGCCCCAGTATATTTCAAGGTACCTGACTCAGGGGGAAGAGGCCGTCAATGCCTTGTGATGTCACTGGCCTCCCGGACTTCTATATGCATTTCCTCCACTCCCTGTAATACCCAGGTTGATCCAGAAGTTATTGGAGGAACGAGCAGAATTGATATTGGTCGCCCCTTATTGGCCCAGGCAAATGTGGTTCGCGGACTTACAGGACCTGTCGAGAGAACAACCTTGGAAAATTCCACCGTCAAGGGTTTCCCTCTCGCAAGGGTCGGTACTTCACCTGGACCCACAATGGCTCAGCCTAGCCATATGGAGGTTGAGCGGAGCCTTTTAAGGACCCAACAGATTTCAGAGGATGCCATTGCCACCATACAAGCATCCAGACAGTCCTCTACAAATTGTATATACGAGGCCACGTGGTCCGCTTTCTGTCGCTGGTGCTGGGGGCCTAAGATCGACCCAACTGCCCCATCAATAGGATAATTATTGGACTTTTTACAGGAGGGGTTGGCCAAGGGCCTATCTCCAAATACTTTATACAGACAGGTGGCAGCCTTAGCCTCGATGATATCCTGGGGTGACCTTCGTTCCATAGCGCACCATCCACATGTCCGCAGCTTTCTTAAGGGTGCTGCAAACTTATGACCTCCTGTAATTCACTGCTATCCCACTTGGGAGCTCAACAAGCTTTTAACTGCACTTACAACTGGCCCGTTCGAGCCTTTAAGAACCGCTAGTCTCAAATTCCTGACATATAAGGTGGTCTTCTTAATTGTGATCACATCAGCAAGGAGGATTTCCGAGTTGGCAGCATTGTTGATGAGAAAGGACCTGTACATGTTTCATGCGGACAGAGCGGTTCTCAGATTGGATCCATCATTCATCCCTAAAGTAAATTCAGCCTTCCACAGAGTGCAGGAGTTGGTGCTTCCAAATTTTTATCCGAAACCATCTCATAGACTGGAGCATCAATGGCATCGACTTGACGTTCGAAGGGTGTTAAGCATCTATCTAGACCTCACGGCAGCATTTCGAAAATCTGAGGCTCTATTCCTATCCTTCAACCCATCCACTTTAGGACAAAGGGTGTCATCGACGACCATTGGTAGATGGTTGAGAGCCACCATAGCTAAGTTACAAATGCCAGTCCATCTCAGTTCCTAAGGGCATTACAGCCCACTCAACAAGGAGTGCGGCAACATCAGCACAAGGGCCACTCGGGCTTCCATAGACGAAATCTGCAGAGCGGCGACTTGGGCTTCGCCATCGCCCTTTGTCAGAAATTATAAAATTGATGTCTACGCCTCAGCGGACGCTTCATTTGGCAGAAGAGTCCTGCAGAGGGTCCATGGAGTTTAGGAATGGATTTTGATCCAGATGGAGTCCCTCCCTAAGGACAGGCCAAGCTTTGGTATGTCCCACTTCTGGATGCTCTGAACAGCTCATGGGAGAAAGGGCATTGGTACTTACCTGATATGCCCGTTCTCTGTGAGCTGTGAAGATCATTCAGCCCCACCCATTTCTTTCCGTCTGGTGGGGTTCCGTTCTGGTCAGGGATCTAGATCAGGTGATGAATCCCAGACTTTGGCACTCAGTCTTCGCAAAACTGGGGGACGCTGAGGAGGTGTCCCATGGAGGAGGAGGAGCGTCCCTGAGTTTTAAGCCCAGCCTCTCCAGAAGGGACTGAAGCACCTTCCCACTTCTGGATGCTTTTCACAGCTCACAGAGAACGGGTGTATCAGGTAATCACCAACGCCCTTTTTAATTTCATTGAAATCATTTTCCAGTTTTCATTTTGCAGTGTATATTTTAATTATTAGCTATTTTGAATATTTGATTGAATAGAAAAACAATGAAAATAAAATCTAGTAATGTAAAGAATAGACTATTATGTGCTCCATGTGAACAGATGTTACATCTTCTCTGTGTTTAGCATTACCTAAATACTTGTTTTTCTAGCTTATAAAAGCTGTGACAGGGTTTTTTATTTTTCAATCAGGTGGGCACATTTGGAATTTTGAGACAGCTATGATGGATATAGTCAGTCACAAGACCTTCATTTCTCAGAAAAACAAATCTAATGAGGCTAAGTGTCAAGCAGCTTATCTAATTACTTGAATATTTGAATCTAAATTCTCTCCATTTATCCCAATACTCTCCCAAACACATGCTGTAACAAACAATATTTCCACTAAAAAATGTCCACTTCTTCTCTTATTTCTTCATCTTTTCTAGGTTGTTTTTTTCCTCATTTTCACTGTCAGTTCTCTTTTCCTAACCACTTCTGTCTTTAACTTTGTCCATGTCATCTTGCTCTCCTCATCCTAGTCTTGGTCTCCCTACTTCCTGTTCCCATTTCTTCAAGCCTGTCCAAACCCTCAAAATTGGCAGCAATAATCAACTCCAGGTATCCCATTTGTTCCTATTGTTGATTGAGCCATCTCTTTGTCAAACAGTTGGGAACAGTTCAAAGCAAAATATTGTCAGCAATTATTTTGCATTATCTGAATGCCTGTTGATCCATCTGGGGACCAAGACAATCCCAAGAACAGAAAGAACGTTTGAGACATGGACTTTACTTCTAAAGCTCATTTTAGAATACTTTTTTTAAAAAGTAAAACCCACAGAGATTAGCAGGGTGCTTCTCAGAAACAAGGGGGAAATGTTTTTGCAGCTGCAGCACCATATAGCTCTTAATTATTTAAAGTTGTTATCATTACATTCTTCTATATTTGTTCCTCATGCTGGAATCACAAGATGAACAAATAATTATATATTTTTTTTAAAAAAATTATTTATTGTATTACTGTTAACAGCAGTGGTATACAAGGAACATTTATATGGTGCAAGTTTATTAATGACTGGATTAGTGCTTGTTTTTTCTGCCACCAATTTTGTAGTACCAATTAATAAGAAAGTTGCTAAACAGTTCATAAAGAGGTGATTGTGCATCCAATTCTTAATCTCAGAAATCTTTCAATTAGAGAAGGGAAAGCAGCACCTTTTAATAAAATCATAACATCTGGGAGGGAGGAAGAACTGTATGTGCAATGCTGAGCTGTGTTGTAAGAAAAGTGAAGTCCTGGTACTAAAAGCCAAAAAAACAACAACACCCCCCTCCCCACTACCCATGCTTTCATTACTTACAGTTTGCGGAGCATGTTGACTCAGAGAAAGTCTTCAGACAATTTGTTTGTTGTGCTTCCATCATCACGGGTCTATTAGATCATTTTAATTGAAAAAAACCTACTTTGTTATGCTGGCATCTTTCCAGTAATTGTTCATGCTAGTGCCAAAACCCCCTCTTTTCCTGTAACAGAAATGTCTACTGGATTCTATTGTTGGAATGGATCAGATATAACAGGTTATATCTGTTAACCTTAGACCTGTATACTTCCAGGGTTTGATTCTGGAATCAGATCCTTTGCAAGTCAGGAGTAAAGCATACTTTTATATTAAATGAAATCACTTTATCAGGTTTTTTTAGAACTTATACAGGAAGTTTAAATAGTTTCTTCAGAATTGGGGGTAGTTGTTAAAAGTCTTGCAGTTCAGTTCCTTTCCATTTACTGTAGTCAGAGAATTAGGAAATTCTGTTTTGTTAGGAAGTTTTTAAAAACAAATTCAGGCAGTATTTTTTTTTTCTTGTATTCATATTATTTAGTTTGCATTTATCCTTTGTTAAAGACTTCTCTAACAGAGAAAATGATCTTTATGGGTATGTGTGTGTGTGGAACCCAGGAAGTTTAATTGCCCTAGCAAGAAGAAACAAATCCCTTAAAAGATCAGATTTCTCTCAAGTTCAATTTTCCCATTTTGACTACTGTTAAAATAGAGTGCTAATGTTTTTATGTCGTTCTGAAGAATTACCCCTTTGTTAGTGATTATTTTTTAATTCAAGTTTTATTTAATCCCAAAAGATTAAATAAAGTTTTGATTTTAATGGGTAAAAATATTTCAGAAATATTATTTTTGTATAAATTTCATTTAGTCCCATCCTGACATGATGAGAAATGATTTTAAGTTAACATTTGCAAGTGTATCAGAAACATAACCATGTAATACAATCTGGAAATCAAATAATTGAATTACTACCTAAGATAGGATTTATTGTATGAATTTCAGTTTGTTCTCTTTCTTTCCCTTCTCTTTCTTCCCTATACAATTAAAAAGTTCTGTGGACAACTACTTGCTCTGTGCAGGAGTCCAAATTATAACATTCCCAACATATGCTTATGTGCCCAACATCTCTGTGGGTAATTGGCCTGCCAAAATTCTCCCCTGAAGATTTTGTCTATTAGATTTACCTGTTGCTTTCATTTGAGAATCTCTTAGACAGAAAGTGCTATGTAAAGGCTTAAAGCCAGCCTCGACTTAACAACCATTAGTGACTAAAGTTGCAATGGCACTGAAGGAAGTAACTTATGATTGGTTTTCACCCTTACGACCTTTGCAGCATCCCTGTTGAGGTAATTCCCCGTTAGGAGAATGAGTGCATACAGGGAGACGTATTGAGAGTAGTGTTTGAATAATACACACACAGCACGCAGATACACTGAACTGTAAATGTAGGTTCTTACTTTCAATAGCAAAGTTCAAACACAGTCCAAAGTCATTCACAGGTAAGGCAGTCAGTGTTCAATTCAGGGATAATCCAATAACAAAGTCCAGTATCAAAAAACAGTTCAGTAACAGACTTACATCAAATCCAGGAATAACAGTTAATTAGAAGGAACGCCAATGCTCTCCAACAGAAGGAAAAAGAGACTCAGACTAAGACAACCCAGGTTTCTGGCTCCATCTTATGGCTGTTTGAGAAACCACACCCAATTACACTTTTAATATTCCCTTAAAGAGTCAGGATTAAAATGTCTATCCTGGTTTATATATTTCCAACCCAAATAACTGTTCGGTGACTTATATTCCTAACAATGCCCATGGTTCATGATCAAAATTTGGGTTCTTAGCAACCTGACTGTATTTATGACAGTTGCAATGTTCTAAAGTCATGTGATCACTATTTGTAAACTTCTCAGTTGGCTTCCAACAAGAAAAAAATCAATGGGGCAAAACCAGATTCACGTAACAACCACAGTAATTTGCTTAACAACTGGCAAAAAAGGTCATAAATATGGATGACAGGACTCCGACATGCACCCCATTCAAGTCATAAGTCTCTAGTCACATCTAAAAAATATTGATTTATTAGGAGTTAGCATGTCGGTGTTTCCTGGTTGCAGCAGACTCTGACACATCATTCACTTCACCCTTGACCCTGGTCTTCCCCCCCCATGTATATTTTCCAATGAGACACAACCATATCCAAGAATCATGCTCTCCAGTAATAATTTTGCATGCCAGAAGCTTCAGTTGCCAAAGCGATTATCTCAGGCATTTAAGGAATGCGCTGCTTTCCCCCCCTCCCTTTCTGCTGACAACTAAAAAGACCAAAGAAGTATTCTTTAGTTGACACTGGGCACAACTCACTTAACTGACTTGCTTAGCAACAGAAATTTTGGGCCAATTGTGGTCGTAAGTCAAGGACTACCTGTGCCATAACAATCATCTGCCTAGGAGGGATTCCATACAAAATTGTTATTTTCTATGATGGAAGACGTATTGGATGAAGGCTATTGGGCAAGTATGGTGCCCTGTTTCCTGACATTATTGGTATGCCACATGGATAGTGCTGATCTCCTCTGATCAATTGCAGATATGATAGAAGAGCTTATCTAACAATTCCTGAATTAAGCGCAGTAAATAGCAGATATGCCTCTAAAATGGCAAAAACTTGTACAAAATGAGGAAGTGGTGACTAATCATTCTTCCGTGAGAACATGGAAAATGGAAATGAATTGGGAGCAAAGTTAATAATTGTTCCTACTTCCTTGCTTTTTAAAGAAAAGCCTGCATTTCTATAAACAGACCTCTGTCTCAAGTTGTGTGAATTAAAGAATAAAGTTAAGTAGATACGTTAAAAAAAATTCTGCTGGATTAAAAAAAATAGTTACAAAAGTTAAAATGCTGTAATTTGTCATAATGTATACCACAAAGCTGTATGCAAGTATGGAATGTTTGCATATTTACACAGTTCACAACCAGCTGCAATACAGTGTAATATAGTCCTTTATACAACTCTATTGTTTGGTATTCAAATAGGAAAATAAGCATATTGTATTTAAGCTATTTGTAATGTACTTTTTTCATTGTATATAATTCCTAGGGCCTAGAATAGAGAAATACGCATGAAGTAGTGGTAGGGAAACATTGGAGCATAATGAAAATGCATATAGATAATGAATCACTTGAACACTATCATCAAACATGTATTTAAAAAATTAAAAATATAAAAAAGTGTAGGCACTAGTTTAAGAAAAAAATAATGCTTTAAAATTAGCTACTCTGTAGAGAGATGATATCCTTTTTTGTTTGAATTCTAGAGATTAGAATATAAAATAGTTGCATTGCTTTTAAAGATGAATATTTTATACATAAGTTTAGCAATGTATTCCAGAAAAAAGAATATGCATTGGAGAAGTTTTAAAACATTTATCTTATCATAGTTTTCTTATAATGAGAACAATGCTATACAAATACTTGCTTTTGGGCATTTGAAACAAAACATTATGAAAGGAATGGGAAATATTAGAAGAGGAGGTTTGGGACTCAAAAAACAGTGAGAATGATAAAGTATAGATTTAATTTCCATATTCCAGAAAAATGATTGGAAGAATTCTTAAGAAGTAACCTAGGATAAAGTTATATTTAAGTGTATTAACTATATTACATCTGTGCATATATACATATGTACAATTGTTATGGTTGCCTTTTTTTTTTTACAAATTAAATAGTTTTCTCCGTGGCCACATAAAATGTTGACGTTGAGAATACATTTTTGAGGTGGTCTAATGGTTAACCTGAAACTTTGGATGGTTTCTTTCTATCTGGGGGCCTTAGTTCATGCTTCCCTGGTATTTGGTGAGCTAAATCTATATAGTAATAGGATTATCACAAGAATGTATAGATTTTTCTCCCCTTTACATTACTGTATATTCAGATTGGTTATTATAAATGGGAAAAGTCAAAAGTGCCTCAATAAAAATTATAACATTTACACATACATGCACTTACAGTTAAATTTAAGACTAAATTAAAATCTTTCCCAGCTTGAATTTTTTTTAATTCATAAATTTTTTTAAATGTAATACGTTGAAATTTAAGACTGGGAAAAATACCTCTTATCCATGAAATTGTCTGGATGCCTTTGAGGCAATATTTTCATCAAAGGCCAAAGAGTTATTTTAATTTGAACACTAAATATAAAATCAATTTAGCCAGATTTTGTAGGATTATTCAGGTACATTACATTCTTTGGTTTTTGCCACAAAGCAAAAGTTAAACTATAGATTTTGATTGTCATATTTTTACAGCTAGGGAGAGCAGTCATTTTCAGCATCCCTGGCACAACGAACACTTAAAATGTCCCTCTGTTCAATCCATAGTTGTATTTTGAGATTGATTTCAAGCTGTTCCAGATATCATAATCTCTTAGTTAGAGTAATGTATACTGCCCTGAGTTGCTCTGTGAGCGAGATGGGCAGTCTCCAGATTTGATAAATAAATAAATGAAAGAAAGAAAGAATGAGAAGAACTATGCTGGTGTTTCATTTTTGTAGCGTTTAATTGCAATTGGCCTAAAGGATGTTCTCAGGTAATTATACCAACGCCCATTTCTTTGGAGGGCTGAAAGGGAGCCCCCTTGTGGAGTACTGTGAAGTCGTTACCATGGCAAGTTCACTGTACTGTACAGTAGAAGCCATTTTAAGGCACACACATACCCCGAGGGGTGTTAGGGATGTCTTAGCCCCACAGTATTTTTTTCCAGAAGGGAAGTCATCTGTTTGCCACATTTGGTTGAAATTGCTCGAGGCGTTCCAGAGTTATGTTGGAACATACACACACACACACACACACACACACACACACACATCCATTTATATATATATATAGATTGTTTATAATGATGACATTTGAATTAGTGGAAGGGCTTGAAAAAGAATATTTTAGAGTTAAGTCAGTAGGTTACAGAATAGCAAATGCAATTCATTGTGATGTTGATTCGAATCATGCATATTCTACATACTTGCATTACCAGGCTCAAAGCTCATGTAGTAAAGAATATCATAGACAGCAAGAATATCATACACAGATTTGTCACCTATTCATAAGGAATCACACAGTTGGAAAAGAGGAAGAAAGGGATAACTAAAAAGTGAACAATGGACTTCTTTCCCTGTAATTGCAGGTAAAAAAGTACCATTATTACAAGTCGGGACAGTTTACTGAAGGGGTAAAGAAAATTTTCTCCTGGTAATAGAACAATTCAAGAAGCTAATAAGAAAATAGGAATCAGTAACTGTACATGTGATTTTAGAGGAAGTGAGGGTTTTTAAATTTCTTTTAGTCACGATTCAAGGTGGGATATGGGTCAAAAAAGCAATGATTATTCTGGTGGATGATTATAATCAGAATTTGAATCGAGACGTCACGCCTGTGTTCTAGATCATACCTGTGTTCTAGATGTCTGCCATCTGCCATGGCATCTTTCTGGATCTCCTGCAGAGGTTGGAGGTATCATTTTGTGGTGGTTTCACTCGTCTGACAGGCAGCTCCATTCAGGAATTGTTGGGGGAAGCGATTCAGTCTGTGTTTACTCAATGTGCTTACATCATGTTACTCAGCATCTATATGAAATCATTAGGAGAGGTCCTCTTACAGGTTGGGGTAAGGTATCATCACTATTTGGATGCTACTCCATTATATATTGCCAATCTGCATCAGGCTGGAGATGTACATGAAGACTTAAGTCAATGCCTGAAGACCATGAGAGACCAGTTTGACCACTCCAAAGAAAGAATTACAAAAAATTTTATGTTCGTTTTCTTAATAATTAGGGTGAGATTGTTTTTGTATTTTTATCCTTATGACAATAAATATTTTATACCAAAGCAAGGAGAATAAATCTGGATTAACTTTTTTTCTGTGTTTATCCCATACTTAGGATGAATTCACCTCTTATAGGTTGTGCATAGCAGTTTTTTTATTAAACCAAAGTTATTTATGCAAACCATCTGCAAGTCTTCCTCCTCCTTCAATAGAAATAAACTAGCCATTGAAATGGTATTATCCAGCCAATAATTCAAGTTAGATATCTGTCTTGATAATATACTTTGAAATTTGGTATTGCCGGTCTACTTTGTTCTTGCAAGTCTTGTGAAATCTTAAACTTAATCCTCTGGTTTTTATTTGATAATATAAAGTTAGATATTTGTCTCTGCTGCTCAGTTAATATCTTATTTTCTGTTCTTACTTGAATTTTTGAAAGAGGAAGTTAAAATTGGTAAAAATAGTCATTTTTACCACTACTGTTTTGTGGATAGTTTTAGTTATTTCCCTTTTGAAATCTGCCATTATTTTTTCCAGTCTATATTTTTACTTAAATAAATGCCCTAAACTTTTTAATAGTAGAGTTAAACCCTCTCATTTGTTTTTCTTCTTCAGATCCATTCCATGTAACTATTTGTGTCTTTTCTTATTAATACAGTATACATACTTGTTTTATTAATACAATGTCCTGATTTTTTGGTTGTTGAAATAAAATATGAAACATTGAAAAAAGAAACTTCTTCACATAATATATAAACTTGAGAAATGTTTTGTGGAAAATGTGGAATGTTTTGTATATCCTTATGATTCATGCATTCCAATAGGGAATCTATTTTGAAAATTATATGATTCTTTTTGTGTGTATGTGTGTGTTTGTGTATGTGTGTGTATGTATATATGTATATATATGTGTGTGTGTATATTTGTTTTCTTAAGTTTTTGCGGGTACTTACATGAATGGTATTCAGCTTTGTTCGGGTATTTTCCCATGTCATTATAGTTGTGCTTTTAAAGTTGTAGCAATGTTTCGGCAGAATCTCATCTACCCTCATCAGGCTTCTGTATTGTGTTCGTCTGCGAGTCAGACTTTTACAGTTGTTTCTGTTTTAAATCTGGGGCTAGTCAACTGCTGTGCCAGAATGGTTTTTTCTTCATCCTGATTGGTTGGGAGTCTTGGTCTGTATTGGAGTTTGCTGTGTTCTGCTTGATTGGTGTTTCTAATATCTTCTGTCTGTTTTGTGGCTTTTTTTGTGTCTTGATTGGCTGGCAACATTGTGTTCCTGTATTGGAGGCTTTTAGTGCAGCTTGGCTCCGAGTAAATGGATGGCTATCATTTGTTAGGAAGCTAGGTTTCATCTGGGTGCCTAGTTGGGGTGTGTTTGAGCTGGAGGTATCAGGGGGAATCTGTTTGTGCCCAGGTGTTTGCCTGGCTAGTGGTGTGGAGATTTTTTTTGTTTGTGAGTGCATGCTCCCAAATAATTGACAGTCTGGTGGAATCATCTCTTCTATTCATGCTTTCAGGTCTTTTTTCAATCTCTATGGCTTCTCTGAAAACTCTGTGGCTGGGGTTTTCTATAGTGGCTAGGGTTTTGGTGCCATTGAAGTTGATGCTATGACCTGGGGCTTTCATGTGTTAGACTAGTGAGGAAGTGTGTTCCAGCTTTTTTACTACATACATATATACATACATACATACATACATATATAGTATTCAGCTTTGTTCGGGTATTTTCCCACGTCATTATAGTTGTGCTTTTAAAGTTGTAGCAACGTTTCGGCAGAATTTCATCTGCCATCAGGATTCTGTATAGTGTTACATTTACTCGGAGCCAAGCCGCACTAAAAGCCTCCAATACAGGAAACACAATGTTGCCAGCCAATCAAGACAAAAAATGCTACAAAACAGACAGAAGATATTAGGAACACCAATCAAGCAGAACACAGCAAACTCCAAGACCAATAAACACAGACCAAGACTTCCAACCAATCAGGATGAAGAAAAAACCATTCTGGTACAGCAGTAGGCTAGCACCAAATTTAAAACAGAAACGGCTGTGAAAGTCTGACTCACAGACGAACACTATACAGAAGCCTGATGATGGCAGGTGAGATTCTGCCGAAACATTGCTACAACTTTAAAAGCACAACTATAATGACGTGGGAAAATACCCGAACAAAACTGAATACCACACACACACACACACACACACACACATATTCGTAGATTTTCATGGGTTCAGCTATGCAGGCCTTGGCGTGTTCGGATCTTTTCCTGTGTAAGATTAGCATCTTGGCAACATTTCTATGAGGTCCCACTTGTCATCCTCAGGCTGGTGCTTTCGGCTTCGTGCCACTGCAAGCAGGCACGAAGCCGAAAGTACCAGCCTGAAGATGACAAGTGGGACCTCGTAGAAACGTTGCCAAAATGCTCTCAATCTTGCATGGGAAAAGACCCAAACATGCCAAGATCTGTGTGTGTGTGTGTGTGTGTGTGTGTGTGTGTGTGTGTGTGTGTTTCAGTTGACTCTAACATTCTGTGACCTAATAGAAATAATTTTGCTGGGATTATATTTCAATACAGGTAGTCCTCGATTTATGACCACAGTTGAGCCCAACATTTTTGTGTTAAGTGAGACTTTTGTTTGCCCCATTTTATAACATTTCTTGGCACAGTTGATAAGTGAATCACTGCAGTTGATAAGTTAGTAACCAAGTTAAGTGAATCTGGCTTCTTCATTGTCAGAAAGTCTCAAAAGGTGATCACATGACCTTGGGACACAGCAGCAGTCATAAATATGAACCATTTGCTAAGCATCTGAATTTGATCACATGATCATGGGGATGCTGCAAAGGTCATAACTGTGAAAAAGGGTCAGAAGTCACATTTTTCAATGACTTTGAATAGTCACTAAATAAACTGTTATAAGTCGAGGACTACCTGTACTGCTTTGAATTTGTGCTTATGTTATCTAGCTACCTTATATGTTTTAAGATTCTTTTTCACTTTTCTAAGTATTGAGGACTTCTCCAGTAACTTTTTTCTTTGTTTTATATGTTCAGAATATTTAAGCTTTAGTCTAATTATTAGTGTTTCCAGTAGTATTAATGTTTTTGTTCTTCTTACAATCCAGATGAGTTTCTACTGTATTCTTTACCCCAACTCAAATACATTTTTCCTTCATCCAGCCTTGCAGACGACACCAAGCTAGGGGGAATAGCCAACATTTAGAAAATAGGCTCATGATCCAGAGACTGCAACTTCATCCAAAGCAGGTTGAAATTCAAGATCCATGTCCAGTTGTTTTGTGCCTTTTGTTTTCTTGGGTCTATACCGTTTTGTGTACTGCGTAATGTTGCCTATCCAAAAGGCAATGAATGATAGGTGTGTGTGTGTGTGTGTGTGTGTGTGTGTGTAAAATGTCTGCTGGAAGGCATTCTGAAGTTGCTGACCAATATCTACATGTCAGAAATATGTTTTTAGCAAGATACCACTGTTCTGCACTTTGAGGTAAGTAGCAGTTATTCAGATAAGAAAATTGAATATTCCTATTACCAATCACAAAAGTATTTCCTTGCATTTTTCACATTTAGAGTCGTCATATAAAAACAATGGCAGGTGGAAGCCAAAAAAGTAAAGATGGTGTGTCTGTGTGATCAAAGGTCCACTTCTTTTTAAAATACATATGATACATGTATTTGGCTGGACTTTGAATGGAGAAACTTACTCTTTAGAACTCTTCCCCTCCCAAACACCACCACCACCCCTGCCTTTATGTTTTAGAAGGATTGAAATGATATGAGCATGTTATTATGTACTATGAATGTCCAATAGCTAATAGGAAGGGAAATGTTATCCTTTCAAAGGCAGGTGGATTCTAGCGCCCTGTAATTTATGAGGTGTTCCTGTGTGCTAATTCCAAAATGGTCCTTGAAGACAGTAAATAAGATTTGCTGCTCATTAACAGGACAAATAGATTTGCCTTATGATGCAAACATAAATCACTGGACTTCATAATAATAGCTGCCTGTGGGTGGGGGAACCTTTAGCTCTGACACACTCCTCTTACCAAGGTTAACCATTGGTTTTGTTCTAGACAGTAATGAGTGTAAATCTAGTGCTTTGCTTACTCATTAGGTCAACCTGAATACTAGCTTGTTTGGTCTTGCTTTTCCTTTGCCTCTTTATTTGTCCTTTGACATCGGTTCTTCTTTTGTTTTGATCTCTGGTCCACCCATCTTCCAATTTGTCTTGTGAAACTATTTTTCATCCAATTCCTATCAGGGTTAATTCCCACATCTAGTTTTGATGCCATCTTAAGTCATATTTGATGCTGTGAATGCCAAATCTATGAGAGTAATATTTTGAAAAACATTTGAAAAAAATTTATCAGTGGCAAGGAGAATGACTACTTCGCCCAGTTGTCCTGGGTCAGGAAACAATTAGTTGTTAGCTTGCTTATCTTAGATGGAGTTTGTTCACTTATTTTAATTTCCTTGTCAGACTGATTGCACTTTCATTGTGATGACTGGTTGACAGGAAACAAATCCAGAATCATTAATATTATAATTTTGATTCTACCTTCCTGGCTCTGTCTTAAGATCTCCCAGAGAGTGTATCAAGCAAAGGCCAAATGTATAAATGAATTGAATCCAGTTAAATCCAGGATAATCAGGTTCAGTGAGGAAGACTTGGAGTTGTTTGGCAACCACTTGTTCAAGTCTCTTGCCCACAAAGGGAATATTAACAATCTGATAGTCGTTTAGTCTTCTGGGTCCATAAAATGATTCTTCAAAATCATAGATGAAAAGAAAGAATAGTTATGTATTCATATTATGCAGGGAACTAATATGCATTTTGTATTACATGTATTAGTTACCTAATTTAATAAATTTTAAATTAATTACATGTCCTCATCATTTCTTGATTAGATTCCTAGAGTGTGTTCTACATTGGGTTGATTTTTGAACATCTGGAAATTTTGAATGTGCAAATACAGCAGCCTTATTACTGGTGGGCAT
The DNA here is from genome assembly GCF_049901715.1 of Pseudonaja textilis. Taxonomy (NCBI): domain Eukaryota; kingdom Metazoa; phylum Chordata; class Lepidosauria; order Squamata; family Elapidae; genus Pseudonaja; species Pseudonaja textilis. Next base: position 149,815,358 of record NC_141992.1, on the reverse strand, counting down.
TATCAGAAAAGAGCACCCATTTGTGCCTCAGACCTTACATTGGTTACCAGTAGATTAATAAGCATAATTCAGAGTCTGGGTTTTGACATATAAAGTTGAATATAACTTGGTGTTTAAGAACCTCCATGATTGCCTTCTACTTGAATCAGCCCATTCAATAAATTGGCAGAAGCTTTTGATCTAAACCTACACTTGTGAAGTAATAAATTGGAAGCCAGGAGGTAATAATTTTAGTTGCTGCCTCAGTCCTGTGGAAAATACTCCTTTTAGAATTATGATTTCCTCCATCATTTCTAATGTTCAGGATTTTCTTACTGAAATTGGAACATGTCTGAAGAGGGTTGGATTGAATGGTTTGGTCTCATCTTTATTTTACCTCAAAAAGGTTTTTTATTGATTTGTTTGTTTGATATTAGTTTATTTGGTTGTGCTGTAATGTTTTAATTATTTTTCATTATCATGAAAAATGACAATGTCCAATTTCAGGGTGAGCAAACATACCAGCTTAATTTATGAGTGGTTTACTGATGAATAGTACTGCAGTCAATTACAAAGGGAGTAGAGAGCCTGCTGTGCAAATGCATACATATGAACTTCAGAAAATACAGGGAAGTGGAGTCTTGTCTGATAAAAGGGCACAACATTGGTAATGTAGACATTCAGTCCAGAAGCATGCAATACGCAAGGGTCGGCCACCTTTTGGATCTCAGGGACCACCTAACTCATAATTTTAAATCCCATGGACCACTAATATGAATTTTGACTGATGGTGGCTTGCTGACATTGGAGGGAGGGAGGGGGAGAGAGAGAGAGAGAGGGAGGGAGAGAGATCTGATCTAACTTCGGATGACTGGTGGTGATGTTCTCTGTCTGTCTGTCTGTCTGTCTCTCTCTCTCTCTCTCTCTCTCTCTCACACACACACACACACACACACACACACAGTCCAAGGCAACCTCATTCCTAATCTGCTTTTCAGCTCTGTTCTCAGGGGGAGAGAGAGAGAGAGATGGTATTTTGTGATCGGTAGGAAAACGGGGTGGGGGATTTTCCTGCAGACTTTTTTGGCGATTTTCCCAGGGTCTGTGTCTACAGAGACCCTGGGAAAATCCCCCCAAAAGTCTGCAGGAAAATTCCCTATCCCATTTTCCTACCAATCAATTGTTCTTTTTTTTGGGGAGGGGGTTGCAGGATACCATTTCCAGCTCCATTTTCAGAGGGAGAGAAAGATACTTTTGGTTTCATGGAAGGGAAGCAGCAGAAGTCTTTCTTTCTCTCCCCCCAAACGCCGACAGAAATGAGTCTTTGCTGGCACAGCCTCTTGGAGCAGGATGCCTTGCAGGGTCCCAAAGAGTCATTTCTGGCGGAGTTTGGGGGAGAGAAAGATTTGTGCTGCTTTCTTTGTGTGCAGCCAAAAGAAGAAGAAAAAAGAAGCAGCCTGGTGGCCAGGCAAGTCCCCCCCCGCCCTTTCCCCCTCCCCTCACTATTGTGTTGTTCCGACGCAAGTCTTGTGTTCCCGTGGGCCATGAGGGTGGCACAGCTTTGTGTTCCCGTGCAGCCTGGATTAATTGCTTTGGGGGTGCTCTAGGGGTGACATTTCTCTGCAGATCACCAAAATTTTCTCGCAGATCACCACTGGGGCATGGCCCGCCGGTTGGAGACCACTGTGCTATAAGGACAGGGGTCCCCGACCTTGACTCGTTTAAGACTTGTCGACTTCAACTTCCAGAATTCCTCAGCCAGATTTGCTGGCTGAGGAATTCTGAGAATTGAAGTCCACTAGTCTTAAAGTTGCCAAGGTTGGAGACCCCGCTATAGGAGGCAAATGGGGTATCAGAGAAATGGGCATTGCAGCAGCAGAGAGGCATAGCTCACAAAAATACAGTAGTCAAACACCAAAGAAGTTAATCAGCCTGTTGAAGTTGAAAGGATGAGAATTAAGGAACAGTGCATTGGATACTTTCACTCCACGTAGACATAATTCCATTGAGGACTACCCAGTGAGTGCACTTGGTCAGCCAATAGAGAATCCATCAAGTGGTACTACTGAATATCTCATATTGCTCTATCTAACCAAGAAGGAGGTTGCAGTCAACTTTGTCAAGTGTCTTGCTGAAGTCCGATGTATTATGTCCACAGCAATTCGCTGGTTCACTAATTTAGCTACTTTGTCAAAAAAGGCAATAAGGTTTGTCTGGCATGACCTGTTTATAACAAAGCCATGATTGTATCTATTAATCACCATATTTGTTTCTAGGTGCTCACAAATGCTCGTTTTTCCCATGATTTCCCCAGATATTGATATCAAGCTGATTGGCTTATAATTTCCTCAAGGTTCTGTCTCGGTCCCAGTAATCTTCAACATCTTCATAAATGATCTAGGCAAGAGAATAGAAGGGGAACTCCTCAAATTTGTAGTCACCAGGCTGGGGGGAATAGCTAATCCTTTGGAAGCATAAGTGCACCATCGTGCCTCCCGTCCCTGTCCTATTGTCCCCATTTATTCATACCTATTTCCTGTATTCTTACTCATGTATATACTTATACCTATTATCTTGTAAGCGATTGACAAATCAAATAAATGAATATAAAATAAAAATAAATAAATAAAGATAGGCTCAAGATCCAGAAGGATCTTGACAGACGAGGATTGGGCTCTATCCAATAAGATGCAAATCCTGTAGTGAGAAGAATAAGGTCCTGCACTTAAGCAAGAAAAACCAAATGCATAGGTATAGAATAGGTGATATTTGGCTCATCAGTAGTAACTGTGACAGGGATCTAGGTATCCTAGTGGACCACCATTTAAGTATGGGCCAACAGTGTGCTGCAATAGCCTAAAAAGCCAGTGCAGTCTTAAACTGCATCAACAGAGGGATAGCATCAAGACAACCACAAGTAGTACCACCACTTTACATTGCCCTGGTAAGACCACACTTGGAATACTGCATCCAGTTCTAGTCGTCATGATCCAAACATATGTTGAGATCCATAAAGTGTGCAGAGAAGAGCAAAAAAATAATAATGATAAGGGGCCTGGGACCTACGGTAAATCATGACAAATGGTTGACCTAAGTATGTCTACCCTATCGAAAAGAAGGATCAGGGGAGACCCAATAATTCTCCTATGAGCTGCTCAGAGCATCCAGTAGTGGGAGGTGCTTCAGTCTCTGCATTGTTAGGCTGAGCTTGAATTGAGGAACGCTCCTCCTCCTCCACGTGACTCCTCCGTAGCGTTCCCCATTTTTAGCTTAGCCTCGTGCAGAACAGGCAGTGCTTTAGCTTGCTCCTTGGCTGAAACATGACTTCGATTCAAAGACTCCCAATTTGATCCTTCTTCAGGTTTGATTCGCTTAATTCTCTCCTTAGCCTCTGCACAATTGTTACTCAGTCAAATTATTCTAACTTGGGGAAGATGCCGTTGCGCCCCCAAGGAGGGCAGTGGGAGGCTCCGTAGCAGCTCCGCGCGACCTCCCCATAGCCGGAAAATCTGCCTCTGCCTCCTTAACAGCTGCAGCATTTGCTCTTGTTTTTTTCTGGTAATTTTCTGTTCCAGCAGCTTGTTCTTCTTGCTGAGAGTCGTATCACTGTCCCCCGAACGCCGTTTACATTTAATCAGGATATTCTCTCCCTTCTCTGACCGTCTCCATTCTTGGAGCTTTCGGTTTCAATTTCCTGAAGGGAGGAGGCCGCTGAGTGGAATGAAGGCTATTCATTACTGGTGGACGCCATTTTGAATTTCAAAAAAAAAAAAAATGTGGCGTAGGCCTTCTCTATTTAGTTTTACTGCACTGTGGGTAGAATTGACTCGAAATAGCAGGATTCCCCTGGATCCTCAGAGTCTGTTAACCTCCTTCTCTGGCAATTAGTATTCAGGGTTACTTCTCTTCATTGAATATTGTTGGCTTAATCCCCACAGCTATCCTCAGCGGCACAGCAGCAGGTACCCAGGCTGTGTCAGCCTGTGCAAGTAAGCTGCTGTAGGCCCATTTTCAAGGCCTAAGGCATGTCGAAATTTGGCTGATTGGTTTTCTTTCTCTCAAAAATTTGTTGCAAGAATTTTGTGGGGGTTTTTGGAGCAATAACGCAACAATTATACCAGCTTCATTGTGGTATCAATTGTTATCATAATAATATTAGTATTAATTCGCAATAATAATACTAATAATTATAATAATATTAACAATAATTGTGATATTAATAATAACATACTTTGTACAGTATAATATTGTAATTTATTACATTATTATCACTGAGATATGACACCCACTGTATATGGTTATATATATAAATCTTCATAGATTCATATAGCCATCAAAAAAAAAAATAAATAACAAAAACGGGGACGTTAAGTATTTATCAGGGCAACCGTCTTGACTCAGACTGGACCCTGGGCATGCCAACTGCCTAATATTGTTTATTTCTATCATATTACTACAATATATAATTTATAAGAATGGCAGATGGTAACACCTCCAAAGGCCCTTCATTGAAGGCAAAAGCCAAAACCCATCACTTGCGCAAGCAGGCTAAGGAGACCTCCAAAGCCTCCCAAAGGGATGCCTTAAGGCGCCACAAGGCCCTACAAAAAGAATTTGACAAGCACGGCAGGGAAGCCCTCCCGGTGCCTCAGGCTTTACCATCCTCCAGTCCATCTACCCCTGCTCAATCCCCTCCTCTAGATCTTCCCATTTCTCCCAGGCGCAGTTTGCCCTCGCAAGGACAACGAGCTCCGATTCCCAGATCACCAGCCAGAAGGGCTCCAGAAGCCACCTTCACCCCAACAACCACTGGCCTTCGCCAAGACGGTTCCCTCATTGAGGAAGTTCCAGAGAGAGTAAGGACCTGGATGGAGTTGGCCATCCACCAAGGGATTGCAGATGGACTCCACCAAGTAACAAGGTCCAGTCATTATCCGGTGGCTCCTGACCTCGAGTCTCAGTCACTAAGATCCCTGCCCAGGTCAGACCACCCCCAGGTATACTTGCAGAGGGAGACCCCCTTTCAGACCCGGGAAGAGGAGGAGGAGGAGGAGGGAGAAATGGGCCAGTTCATGGTGACAGATGAACTCGACATGGGGTTTATGCGGGATAGCGAGCCCCTATCAGAGGCGGACCCCCTGGAAGGGGAAATGTCAGAGGACGAGGGGCTTATCCTGGACCAGCCCGCCTTCGCGGGTTTATTCAGACCACACCTATTTAAATCACTGCTATTCAAGGCCAAGAACATCTCAGGCCTAAGTCCCCAATCACCAGGCGACGCTCCTCCTCCCTCAACGGAGGGTCCAGCGGACCTCATCCTGTAGTTGAGGCCCAGTTCATACCGGTCCCACCCATTTTCTCTGATTTAGTGCAAAAGCGGCTGGCCTCTACAGCAGTACACCCCGCCCCCTCTGGTCACGATAAAAAGTTCTTTAATTTAGACTCAGGATTTTCAAAGTTGCTGAGTACCCCGGAGGTAGATGAGCCCATGGTGGGCTTAGCATCCTCCCTAACTCCAACTGAGGCGCTAGAGGCTCTAAAGCCTGAGGAAAAGCGGGCCGAGTTAGCCCTGCGCAGGGCTCACCAGTCAGACGCATGGGCCATCAGATCGGCTACGGCCGCATCTTTTTTCTCAAGAGCAACACGTCCCCTCGACTAACATCAGGGCACACCAGGACATCACGAAGATTACAGCTGCTGCCGAGTTTTCCGCTGATGCCACTTACCACTCAGTCAAGTTTTCCTCCCGGGCAATCACATCACACGTCACTGCACGCCGCTTACTTTGGCTGAGACACTGGCAGGCAGATTTTAAAAATAAAGCAAAACTAGCCTCTTCCCCCCTCGTGGGAGATAAGCTGTTTGGCCCCTCCCTGGACCCCTTACTTATGGAGACCCGCAGCAAGAAAAAATTTCTTCCTTCCCTTTTACGAAAATCAGATTTCAGAACCCACCAGCCCTTTCGGAGGGGCTCCTTTCGGCCCTTCTATCATGCTCCCTTCTACCCCAGGTATCAGAGGCCCCCTTCCTTCAGATCCGGTCAACCCCAGGATAGAGCTGATTCAGGGGACAGAAGTAGAAGGGGCAGCCAATACAAGAGGCCTTTTCGAGGAACAGGAAGCAGACCTTTCTGACGACCAAGATAGGTCAAGGGAGACTTCCCATTGGCGGTCACCTTAAGTTGTTTGCGAGTCAATGGGACTCTTCTACTTCTGACACTTGGGTCAGAGACACCGTTAGATTTGGTCTTGCCCTTGAGTTTCACACCACTCCCCCAAATTTCCTTATGTCGTGCCCCCCCTCCAGAGACCCGACGAAGCGTAATCTAATGGATTCTGCTATCCAACACCTTCCGAACATAAAAGCCATCCAACCAGTGCCGCATGAACAAAGAGGGCGGGGTTTTTACTCTCATCTCTTCGTTGTTCCAAAACACTCAGGGGGGTGGAGAGCAATTTTGGATCTAAAAAGACTTAACCACTTTCTAATTTATCGTAAATTCAAAATGCATTCTCTACAATCTATATTGCTGGGCATCAGACATGGGGATGTGCTCACGTCCATTGACCTGACGGAGGCGTACTTACATATCACTATTCGGCCTCTCATTCCAAATTTCTGAGGTTCTGTTACAACAATCACCACTTTGAATACGTGACCCTTCCCTTTAGACTAGCCTCTGCCCCCAGAACCTCTACCAAGGTCCTCACAGCACTCGCTGCCCACCTCAGGAATATCCCCGTTCGTCTTCAGTGTTACCTGGGGAACATTCTAATCCTGTCCCCCTCCAATCCCCAAGCAGCGAGGGACACCCAGGCCACCTTAGCTTCTCTTCAGGAGCATGGTTTTCTCATAAATTGGAAAAAGAGTCAATTATCTCCATCAACTCGAATAACTCACTTGGGGGCAGTCATCGACACATTGGAAGGCAAAGTCTTATCTGTCTTCAGATAGACTACTTAGCATCAAAAAATCCGTTCGGGAGATTAGGCACTCTAGAAGGGTGTCCTTACTAGATCTCTCTAAACCATTAGGAAAAATGATATCATGCATTTCTATTATTCCCTGGGCCCGTCTACACTCTAGATTCCTCCAGTGGTTCCTGCTTCCATACCAGAGATCCGGCAGAAGCAACTCCAAATGCATGGTCAGGGCAACTCGGCTTTCCATAAAGCACAGGAGCTCATCCTTCCAAACTTCTGTCCCAGGCCTTCACAGGAGAGGGAAAGGCAATGGCACAAGCTTAATGTTAGGCGTGCTCTGCGAATATACATCAAGCGCACTCAATCCTTCAGAAAATCTGAAGCTTTATTTGTTTCCTTCCAGCCCAAGACACACAGTCACAAGGTGTCTCCATCTACCATAGGCCGTTGGATAAGGGCAACAATAGCTAGATCACATCAGGCTCAAGCCCTGCAAGTGCCTAGAGGCATAACTGCTCACTCAACTATGAGTGCAGCGACCTCGGCAGCTTGGGCCACTCAAACACCTATAACTGACATTTGCCGGGCGGCGAGTTGGGCCTCCCCATCACCTTTTATTAGACACTACAAAATTGTGGTGTTTGCCTCCGTGGAGGCCTCATTCGGCAAACGGGTTCTGCAATGGGTTCTTAGGGACCCTGAGGAGATTCCGAACCAGATGATGTCCCTCCCGTAGGACAAGCCAAGCTTTGGTATGTCCCACTACTGGATTCTCTGAGCAGCTCATAGGAGAAGGGGCATTGGTTCTTACCTGATACGCCCGTTCTCTTTGAGCTGCGAAGAGCATCGGGCGTATCAGGTAAGAACCAACGCCCCCTCTCTTCTAGTTGTTGAGGGGCTGTTGCAAAGAAGAGGGGATTGATTTATTATTTATCTAGGGCACCAGAAGTGAGGACAAAAGGTAATAAGTGGAAGCTTGTCAAAGAGAGATCCAACCTAGAAGTAAGGAGACATTTTCTGACAGGAAAATAATCCAGGAAATAGCTTTCCTCCTGGAGTTGTGGGTACTCCATCATTGGAGGTTTTCAAAAAACAGACGGACAACCATTTGGTATAAGACTCCTGCCTTGAGCAGCGTCTTGGACTAGAAGATCTTCAAGGTCCCTGCCAACCATATGATTCTATGATTTCTATGAACATGTACATAAGAATCCAAGGTTGTCAAGACATTTCCAGTGGAGAGGCAATTACTGGCAGATGTTCTTATTCAGTTATGGGCATTGCATTTTTGCTTCTTGAGGAGCCAAGTAGTTTGTCTTTGTATGATTCTCCAAAGTTGCCAATGTATCCTGTACCGGGCACCCTCCTCACTTTGACTGCTGCTCCTGATCTGCTGAGTCAACTTCCATTGGTGCATTGACAACCAGTTTCTAAGAGTGGCAACTCCTCTGAGATTCAGAGACTGAGGATCCTGATCCAGCGAGTTACCAGTCTTAGAATCCTTATGGGTGAGAGGAATTTGTAATTTATTAATACAAATTATAATAATGGTGGTTGTTATGGAGTCCATAAAAGTCAATTTTGTTATAGGTTATATTTATAATATAACCTAAGGTTGTAAAGAGCAGTTAAGATCTATAGTATAACTTTGTCTTTATGTGAATTTGTTGTCATATTCTGGAAGATCTTACTATTTGATATTATCACAATCAACACCCATATTCTCATTCCCTCCCTCCCTCCCAATAGTAAAGATACAATTACAGTTTTCATTCTGACATTGCTACAGTAGTAATGAGCATAAAAATGAAATTATTTTACGTTTTTTAATCTAAGAATTTACATCCACTGCAGCACATTAACATTTGTCAGTAATCTCTTTGACTTGGGTGCTTAGAAATCTCATGCAGTCACATATCACCTTTTAACATCATATATCATCTCCTGAAACATGAGAAGACAGAGGAAGCAACTATAAAAGTGTTGCTGTTTCTAGAAAGACCAACATCTAAAGATTGTAAATGTATAATCTGTAGTTATAGCTGGGTTTACCTTTTGCACGATGGACTTTAATATTTGGAGAGCATGAATCTTAACTAGAACCACATGCCAGCAGAAGCACATTTTAAAATAACCACAATATGCATGATTCAGTATGGATTTTTAAAACAGTAATTCAGCTACCCTCAGTTGTTTTTCCAATTCCCACTATCCCTTTTAAGGATTTGTTGTAAAGTCCAACCAACAGATCATGCAACCCAGCTCATGCAATCAAAACAGATCATGCAACCCAGCTCTCTTCCCTCCTCCTTTCCTTTCTGTCTTCATTTTGCAGTATTGTATTTCTACTATTTCCTGGTCTCACAGAAAGAGGCAGTGCTGAGTTAGAAAGACAAAAATAGACCTTTACAGAGAAATATAGGGATCGTAAAAGAGAGAGGGAGAGAGAGAGAGAGAGAGTGTGTGTGTGTGTGTGTGTGTGTGTGTGTATGCGCGTATCCGAGTCTGTGTGTGTGTGTGTGTGTGTGTGTGTGTCTGCGTGTACGCGCATGCTGGTGAGAGGAAGACAGCATTAGGCTGATTTCCAGGAGGAGCCTTCTCTCTTTTCACTGTGTGTTAGGCATTTTGTACAGATTTTCGTTCTGTTAAAAAACACTTACCTCTTCCGGAAGTTTTTTATATCTCTTTGGGGGAGGAAAAAGAAACCAACTGTGATCAGAAAACGGCCAGAAACCATTTTATTTGAACAACTGGTGGGAAGAAAAAGGAGAGATACCATCACAGGGATATAAATATCTTCTGATAAAAAAATATTTGTTTGAATAGAATTATATATCGGTAGTGCAGCCTGACTTTCCACCCTGAGGGAGAGCGATGGGGTGTTTGGGCAACAGCAAAACAGAAGATCAGCGTATTGATGAGAAAGCGCAGCGAGAAGCCAACAAAAAAATAGAGAAGCAGTTGCAGAAAGAGCGACTAGCTTATAAAGCCACACACCGTTTGCTTCTGCTGGGTAAGAAGAATGGTTTTTGCAGGCGGGAGGGGGGGGAAGAAGAGGGTGCAGTAGTGCAGTTAGTTTTACCGGGGAGACAGATATAGAAAAACTGCTATTTATGTATAAGAGAAGATGAGATGGAAATAATGCAGTCCTGTTTTATTAACCAGAGTGGGTGTAAAATGGAGAGATTGACTAAAGTATATGTAACAATATTTTGGGAGGAGAGAGATGCTTTCAACCTGTGTTTTCCCATTTTCTCCTCTCCCCAATGTTATTTACATCATGCATTTTTCTCATCTTTTTCAGGGGCTGGTGAATCAGGAAAAAGCACTATTGTCAAGCAGATGAGGATCTTGCATGTAAATGGATTTAATTCAGAGTAAGAATTATTAATATGTATTGGGAGGGAAATTAAAAAAAAAATCCAAATAGGCCATTTGGAACTCATTAGCCCAAAGAGAAGAACTGATATTTGTACACATTTTGTCGGTGTTTCCATTAGACGATAAGCATGGACTTTACAATGACGCATATATATTCCAAGAATCATGAATTTGTATTCTTCCTCTCCCCCCCACACACACTCAAAATCTGGTCTTTCTCCCGTATTTTACATTGTTGTTACTGCAGTGCTTAATAGGCCCTTGTGTAACAACAACATGGTGACTACTTACAACAAATACTAATTATTGACTATATGCATAATTAGATATATCATCTGTTCATCTGAAATAACTATTACAGAAAAATGTAAATGTTTATCTTAAAATAAACATGGTTTATTGTCAGTAATATTTATCTCAGAATTTTTTAGAATTTAATAATAATTTAGATATGATTTAACTTCTAGAACTGAAGTCATAGAACAAGATGAAATATTTGTGTCTTACAAAAATTATTTCATATTTGATTATTTGACTTGCAAACTTATCATGTGCCATTAATCATTTATTTTAGCTAACTCATATGCCAAATTGTCTGTCAGGATATGAGTATAGTGATTAGGGAAAATAGTTTTTTGCATGGCAAATTATTACTTGGTGAACATTTCAGAAATAACTGGAGTAACCAATTGATTTTTGCTGTTATACACAGAGAAAAGAAACAAAAAATTCTGGATATTCGGAAAAATGTAAAAGATGCAATTGTGGTAAGAATATTTATTTTTATTTTTATATACATATTTAGCAATTGGGTAAAACAAATTGCCAGTTAAGGCTAAATGAACTTCTATCAGTATTTAATATGTCCTGTTATTTTTTTCCTAGACTATAGTTTCAGCAATGAGCACTTTAATACCTCCAGTTCCATTAGCTAATCAAGAAAACCAATTTCGAGCGGATTACATCAAAAGCATAGCTCCACTTTCTGACTTTGACTACACCCAGGTAACATTTATTTTTCTTTCTCCTTCTCAATTCTCAAAAAGAATAGGGGTGCCTTATTTTCCATTTGTGGGGCTTGGACTTTGTGATAAAATTATAATTAAATTATTTGGTATTGCAATAAGGAAAAAGAAGCTATTCTGATATAATGCTGCATTTTACTTTCCCAAAATATTTAAAATGAGTATAATGTAAATAACAAGTATACAAAACTGTATCAGTTTTCAGTTTTGTGGTTTATAAAATTTGAGACTGGTTTTAACTTAGTGTACAATGTAGGTGAAAATTGGTAATGCATTTTTATCAGAAAGATTATACTGCTTGTAGAAACTCCATTTCATCCTTATGAAAACTTTGATCCAATATTTTGATTTAGTTTGTGCTAGCCATTCATATAAACCACTGTACAGCTTGTAATAATTTATTTAGACCAGAGGTTACTTGCATATATTATTCTGAGATACACAAATGTTAAAAATTTTCATCTCACTCCTTTCTTTTAGTCACCTCCATCTATCGGTCTCCATGGGGAAGTCTGCTATATAATTATAGATAATGCATAAGGCAAGAGGAATTGATGATAAAAAGAATACCATATGGAATTCAGAGTATACAAGATTTTACCCTTAGAAATCAGAGGGAGATCATAGACTCTTAGTAGGAATATGTCTTCAAATATTTTTTAGAGTATAGGAAAAGGCATTATACAGAAGGTGAAACGGCATAAGAATGAAGATTTTCTGGTTCCTATGCCCTGTTCCCACTTCTGTTGTGTACTATAATACCATATACATGATTGTTTCCTTTTTATTTTGCATAATGAAAGAGAATAGAAAGGAACAGCTACTTCCTATTTCTTCATTGATGTCCTGCAGCCAATAAAATTATTGAATGATTGACAGAAATTTAAGATTGTTTGATTGCGCTCACAGCTGGCAAATAGTAGTAAAATGTTCTTTTCTTTGTTGCTCTTATTATGTTCCAAATATAATCTGGAAAAAAATACATCCAGGATTACTACTAGTATTGATCAAAATGAATTATGAGGATTCATTTATAATAATGTATAATTTTATGTGTTTCCTTTCTTCTAATATAAATAACTATGTCATTATGTTGTCACTAACTATGAAACCTGAATTTTTAAAATCTATTTCTCCTGGTTTTGGGGGGGATATTATTGGGTTTATTACTAGCTTTATTAAGAATCACAATATGTTGGTATGACTATCTCTGGTTTAGGTTTGTGATGTGGCAGAGCTAGTCTGTTTTTAAATAAATACAGTTTAGATGTTACGTATTTGCATTAAATGCAACTATTCAGAAAACATTCATATAGCTTGATTGTCACTTTAAATAATTTATTAAGAATAATAAACTTTTGTTTTAAGATAGCTAATAGTTAACTACATAACTTTTAAAGTTTCAGTGTTGTACCAACTTGGGAAAAGCTATCACTGAATTCAGTGTGATTTTCTTTTAGTACCAGTAATATAGAATTGTCTTTGTGGTATGCACAGCTCCCTTACAAATGTAAATATGTTCGTTGTATCTATTTGATCGAACAATGTTTTTCTCCTGTCCTTTTATTTATTAAAGTTGCTAAATGATATGTGGACTTCACCATGTCATTCTTGTAAAGAGGCAGGTTGGGAATGTCCCTGTCAAATATATTGAGCATTCAAATATTGCTACATCAGAAAATGATAGATTTGGTTTAAATCTAATAATAGGAAAGTTGCTATAAAGTGAACTTGTTGGTTTTCTAACTTGGAAAAATCAACTAAACAGATTTAGTGGACCTCTTTTGGATTGAAGAAACATGGAAGTCCTTCTCAAAGAGTAATATGGCAAAGCATTTCTAAAAATACTCAAGTATAATAATATAGTAGCCTGCTATTAAAAGCAGAGGCATCCACAGGTGGTGGCTCAAAAAAGTCAAGATATGACTACATCATTAAAGCCCCACCTTTTTTTCTTGTGTGTTATACTCATTGCATACATATGAAAAGAGACAGAGCTTTGATTGCGCAGTTATATCTGCCATCTTGACTTTTTTGACCCATACTGAGGGCGCCCTGATTAAAAGAGGGAATAGTCATATTGTCAGCCCCTTGACTCAACTAACAATCTTAGATTCTTAGCCAATATACATTACATATAAACATCGGCTAATATGTTTGGGAAGGAATTCCAGAATATCTTATCTGCTTCTAATGCAGAATAACTTTTGTTTGATGCTAACTAGAATGTAGACAGTTGTAATTTAAATGGGATAAATTCATCCATTCTGTTGAACAACATCCTCAGCTTAGGTTTAAAGCCGTGGTATCATTGATACAATGAACTTCCATTTTGAATCCTTCATTTTAGATCTGTAGATCTAAAAGATCATGTCAGATTAGTAGTGGAGGTGTGGAGGTGGTAATATTACATTAATAAACTGGTTCTCCTTAGGGACCAAACATCTTTCATGATGGAGTCCCTTCATTTTATTCTTACAACAGGTTTATAAGGTAGACTACCTCAAAGCCAAGCTGGCTACACCAAAGTCAAATGCACGTTGAAACCATTACTGAACCTTAATCATTATTCAACATTAGTATTGTGCATAGGTACAACCTTTTTGTATTTTAAGTGAAATGTGTTTGTATAGGCACAAATATGTATAAACTATGAGGAATCAGATTTGAATTTCTATACCAGGAAGGAATATATATATTTCCTTTGGTTATATAATTGTGCTGTCTGAATGCATGTCCAATGGGAGAAGAGAAAAATCTGTATCTTTGTTTACGGAACCTCTGAATGCAATTAGATTTTCCCCCTACTAACTTATTATATAAGTCTGCCATTATATAAATACAGATAAGATTTCAATCATAATTGAAATTATATCTAATTTAAATCAGTTAAATTTAATTTAAATATGGTAAGGATCAGGCTGTAAGAATAATTATTTGAAAATGAAGCTCTCCTCAATCATCAAAATGTATTGGATATAGATTCAGATTGTGTTACTAAGAAAACATTCATGTTAACATATAGAGAATTTCTATTCTAATAACAGTAGTTTATAATAGTAAACTGCAGTAATTCTGACATCAGCAATGGAGTTAGCATTTCTTTATTGCTGCTGTGCGTTCACTTTATCAGATTATTATTCTGTACTTTGATGCTCATTGCTTTTTATTTTGAAGTTGTTAGTGAAGATGTCTGAATGTATTGAAAGGGTGTTCTAATATGTTTTGATACCATAATTATAATTTCAAATTTCATTATGTATGCATGTGTACGTGTGTGTTTTCTGTGGTATAAATCTTTAATTTTGCAAGTAAGTAGTTTTTATGCTATACACAGCTCAGAGTCACATTGCTTAACTTGGGTGCCTTATCAATTTTATCAATAATTCAGTGTGTTATGATATACAAAAATTAACAAAGAAAATTGTATGAACTATAGATTACAATACATGAGTTATGGTAGACTTGGATGGAGGCTGCCATTATTGAAGTCTTAGATTTTTTGGGGGAAGCTTTTGATATTGTTGGTAGCATACCTTCTGGCCTGCTTGCAGAAATCAGGAATTGAAGACATAGTATTGTAGTGGGTAGGTCCAGGTGGTGGTATAGTTTAGGGAGGTTAAACCAAAGGTACTTTATTATAGGATGCCTATTTTATTCAGTATCTACATGAGAGCACTGAGTCATCTGTTGGTTTCAGGTGAGGTGTAATAATTATACAATATGCAATACCTCATTTGCATATCTCCATGCTTAGCCTATTGGGAAATATGATGGAAGTCATGACCCAATGTTTGAAGGCTATCAAGCTCTGAATGGAGAAAAACAGACTCCAATTCAACTTAAACTAGCAAAGTGTTATTGATTCCAAGGCTGACTGATTCCAATATTAATCAACCTTGGATCTTGATAAGATTGTCTTTCCTCAGAAAGAGCAGGCTCACAAACTGAGAGTCTACCTGGACTCAGCTCCCACTCAGAGAGTTTGTAGAGGCTGTGACTAGGAAGACCTTTAGACAGGTTTTGCTGGTATGGCTGTTTTAGTCTTACAATAGGAACAGATTGGTTTGAGATAGTCATTCATACCCTTGTCATTTAGATATTAAATTACTGTAACTTATTCTGTGTAGGCTGTCCTTGAAGACCACTTGGAAACTAGTCTAGAACAGGGGTGTCAAACACATGGCGGCACAGTGTCATCATGTGATGTATCAGGACTTTTCTCCCCTACACTAAACTGGGTGTGGCCAGCAAGTGACATATCCAGCCCATGGGCTGTGAGTTTGACAGTCCTGGTCTAGAAAATGGC
Organism: Pseudonaja textilis; assembly: GCF_049901715.1. Lineage (NCBI taxonomy): Eukaryota > Metazoa > Chordata > Lepidosauria > Squamata > Elapidae > Pseudonaja > Pseudonaja textilis. The sequence continues at coordinate 149,799,741 of NC_141992.1, read as the reverse complement.
AGCACGTACACCTCATCTGCAAGACCTACAGTGATTACCAGTAATTTTCCAAGTGCAATTCAGGGTTCAGGTCACTCAGGGCTGGTTATCTTAGAGATTACCTTTCTCCAAGTGTTTCTGTCTACCATAAAACACCATACAACATACTGAAAAACTAGGATAGCTTGTTAAGGGTCCAAACCTATCAGGAGATATGGCATAAGGAGTGTGTGTGATTATGAGCATTCTTTTCTAGCTATTCCCCTGATTTGGAATAGCTTCTCCTCTTGGATGAGTATGGCTCCCACCCTCATGAGTTCCAGAAGTAGATGAAAACGTGGCTTTTCTGGAATGGTTAATTAAAATTAATACTGACAAGTTAAACATATATATTTAAAATAATGGTAATCATTTTAATGTAGCAATCATTTGAAAATAATTAGAAAGGGTTTACAGTTTCAGTTAATTATATTGATTTGTATGGTGTTTTATATGTATGTTCTGTAAGTCAACTAGAGTCCAATTGGTTATACTCTGATCTCAAACACAGATTGGAGAAGAGTGCCTCAGCCATAATTAAGCACCTAATTAAAACTATGAATATAGTGCTTGATTTCAAATATAAAAAATCACTATAGGAAATTCAAATTACAAGTCTTCTAGTATCTACATTACAGAAAGGAAATAGAGGAAGTATATATAAGACCAACGTTTCAACAATATAATGTTGAACATTGGGTAGTATATCTGCTAATAGACCTGCAACTCTCCTGTGTGAATATTCCATCAAGCAAATTCAATTGGGATAAGTTTGTATTACATCATATTGAGTCACACTTTTAGTAGTATTAAATTTCTATCCCTATGACTCTACATAGCTTTGATTTGCAGATTTACCCACCACATTTTTCATTTCTTTCATCTTCCTTTTCCCCTCCAAATTTTTCTATTCTTACATTCTAAAATCTCTGCTTCTGCAAAGAGAGCTGAAGCTGTCAACATGTGGAGCATATCTATAATCTTTTGATTTTTGGAGAGCCTGAATGCAGTAAAAGTGCACTGGTTTGTTGCCTAGCAGCAACTATGCATATCCATACACAGGTGCTTCTGAAAGTGGGAGAGGAGTGGGAAGAAGAGGAGGAAAAAGAACTGCAAGATCAGGAGGGACTTCCTCTGTTTTTTGTTTCATAATACCAGTCTTTTTCCTAAGTGTGCTGCCTTGAATATTTACTTTTGAAAAATGGGAAAAGTAGAAACATGAACCTTTCTCTGAGGAATCTCTTAGCAATGACATTAATGGATCAGGTTTACTTTCTTAATCTCTGCTCTCCATCTCTGGAGTCTGATTCTTCCAGGAGGATGACAGTGCCCCAATCTATTATTTGAAACTAGCTAGGGATAATGTTAAATTGTTTTTTCCAGATGGTAACATTTGGCTCATAAAAATTGATTCTGGGTCAGTTCCTGGTGGGGCCTAGGTCTGATTCCTATTCATAAGGTTACCATATCTAGACTTCACAAATTCGGACAACCAGTAGATGATACCTTACAGAAAAATCAAAGTTTTGTGGCCATATAGTAGTGGAAATTTTTGTAGCCTTAATTTGATAGTCCTTTCTAAAAAATTAATGGCTTGTTGTGTTATGCATATAGAGGTACCTTTCAACTTCTTATGTCTGTAGACCACTTTTCCAATTTCTTTGGGCTGAGTTGTTGCCTCAAGAACAAAAAATGCTGCTCAAAAAGCACTGAGAGTCACCTAAAAATTATGCCCATCCTCAATGGTTGTTTCCCTAAAAATTTCCTTTTTTATAGCAATAGTAAGTAGATCAAAGTTAATGAATATGTTAGTGCAGGCAAAGAGTATTTAAAGGTAATTCTTCTGAAGAGAGTCAAATGCTCTGGAAGATTGAATCCAGTACACCTGTATTATCTGGTTTACCTCCTTCGAAAGCATTCTTCAGCTTCAGATAACAAATTAAATCATTTGCTCTCTAGAGCAATTAACTCACCCCACCATTTTCTAAGTCTTACAGGCTGTCACAAAGAAAGCATTCATATCTGGCTCCTGGAGATAGAGAGCAGGGCAATGAAAAAATGAAGAACAAAGATGGTGTGTGTGTGTGTGTGTAAATCTAATGCCAACTATGGTAATATAAAGTAAGAAAAAGAAATTGAAGAAAGCTAAAGATTCAAGAAAGAAAAAAGGAAAGAAAAAAGACACAAAGAAATAGCTCCCAATCTTCTTTACGGTAGTACAATTATAAATTCTTAGCCTATGGTTACAACGTAATTCTCTTCTGTGTAATCATCAAAACCATATTTTTTAAAAGTTCTTTTTTGTTTGCTTGCTTGTCTTACACAAAAAATACATGTGGTTTCCAGTCAGTAACAAATGTAAATACTATCTTTGATCAAAGAAGTTCATTTAGCCATCTCAGCAATTTCCATCATATTCACCAACCATTCCTCCATTGTGGGTAGCGCCAAATTTTCCCATCTTTGTGCATATAGTAATCACAATAGCAAGAGCCAGTTTGCTCTAGTGATTAAGACACCAGGCTAGAAACAGGCTGTAAGCGCTAGTCCTGTGTTAGGCATAGAAACCAATTGGTTGACTGTGGGTCAGTCACTCTCTTTCGGCCCAACTCACACCACAAACTTGTGGTTGTGGGAAAATAGGAGGAGCAAGTACTACTAGGTATGTTTGCCACTTTGAATTATTATAAAAAAATAAAAGTGGGATAAAATTATAATTAATAAATTATATATTCATTTTTAAAAGCCTCTGAATATGTAAATGTTTGTGCATCCAGAATTTTCTACTTTTTTACACTTTCATCAAACTTGTTATACACATTAGCAACAAAAATGTGAAGCTTCTTTATATTATATATTCTAGACAATTTATCTGTGACATATACCAGTGATGGCTAACCTTTTCAGCACCAAGTTCCCAAAGCACGCACGTGCGCATCTCCAAAATGCAATACGCATGCGTCCCCTGCACATGCACCCCACCCCCGCCCATGCAGGCACATCCCCTGCATGTCCCTGCCACTGCACATGCGCGACAGAGACCCGAAGACCATCTGGCCGGTGGGAAGCATGGCACATAAGCAGTGGAGCTGAGGTGGGGCGACGGCTCATGTGCCCACAGAGTTCTGCGTGCCACCTCTGGCACACGTGCCACAGGTTCGCCATCACAGACATATACCAATAGTACATTATTTTATACGTTCTCTTTTATAAGAAATGGATGGTCTAGTGGACAATAGATCTTTTAAAAATGGACAATAATTATTTCAAATATGAAGTTAATTTTATAAGCAGGAAGAAAGATACTGAAGATTTAAGAGGTGACAGAGTTATGGCACAGTGAAACATTGGCCCTAAAAGCAGTTGAGGGAAGAGAAGAAAAGGAAGGTGATGGGGAGCAGAAGTGACATATATATTGTACAGATTTTGTTTTATCAAAAGCCAGGAATAGCCATATGTTCCCAGTTTCTGTTCTGTGGTTTTAAAGATTTTTATGTATATGGAATGCTTAATGTCTAAAAGTGCTATATAAAGTTAGTTTAGAATACTGGTGAGTTTCATATTTCCTGACTTCCAAACTCAAAGGACAATATATGAGGTCTACATTAAGAGGGGAATAGTGTCTAAATCATAGGAAGTACAAGTAGTGTTCAACATGCAACCGCAGTTGAGCCTAAAAATTTCTATTGCGAAGTGAGACCGTTGTTAAGCAAACCCTGCCCCATTTTATGACTTTTCTTGCCACAGTTGTTAAGTGAATCTGGCTTCCCCATTGATTTTACTTGTCAAAAGGTTGCAAAAGGTGATTGCATGACCCCAGTACACTGCAACCATCCTAATTATGAGTCAGTTGCCAAGCGTCTGAATTTTGATTACATGACAATGAGAATGCTGCAACGGTCATAAGTGTGGAAAAAAGTTGTAAGTCACTTTTTTCAGTGCCATTGAAACTTCTAACAGTCACTAAATTAACTGTTGTAAATCAGGGGCTACCTGTAATTGTTCCATTTTATTTTGCACAGGTTAGACCTATGCTCCAGTATGGTATTCAGTTGTGGGTACCATTCAGATAAATTAGAACAAGAGGAGTGTGCCAAGGATGATCTGGGTAGATAGAAGTTAATTTCTAGGGAGTCATAAGCAAAGAAAATTAGAAATGTCTGCCTTCCACAAGAGAAAATGCAAGATAGCTGAACTATATTACACAAAAGAAAATCAGAAACGAGTCTTTTTCATACTGATGTGCTGAACATGAAGCAGTGAATAGGAAGCCTGGTTGCAGCTGACTGATAGAGGGAAAAATAACAGTAAGAGCAGTTCAGTGGTTAAAAAAAATATTCAGAGTAGTTATAGGTGTGTTAATTGCTTATATTCAAGCAGAGTAGCTATATCTCAGGACTGCTTTAATTTGGATTCATGCACTTAGCAGTTGATTGAACTCGATGGTATCTCTGATCTCTTCTACTTTATATCATATCTCATCACTTCTCCATTGGCCAGGAAAGCAAATATTGCTATATCCAATCGGTGTTTGAGATATACTGTATGTTGACAGTTTCTCTGCAGCTTCTTGGAAGACTAGGTAGGCAATAAAGGTTGGCTGGACTTAGTGTTTCAAAAACATGATTGTGTGTAATGAATGTAATCTGTATGATTATGAATCTATTTGGGTTAAATTTAACTATTGAACATTTAGTTGACTGAGTCAATTAATCCCTTTTTTGGGTGTTTCCATAACCCCTTCCCTAATGAAACATACTCCAGAAATAAACTTAACCTGGAATTTCTTTGGCTGGTTATTTTAACTTTTGGTCCATTGTTAGAGCTGTTAGAAAAATAATCACAGTTGATGCACAATATTGAAAAACATAAAACTTTCAAATTCTTTTTTTAAAGGATAAACATTCACTGTAAAGTTAACAATTCAAAACTAGCAATATTTTGCTGATTCAGTATTGACCATGAACAGTATAAAGAAAAAAATCAGGAGGAATATATCAAAATAAAACTATGACATATACCCCCTCTAGTTTTTAATGTTTTTTTTTTAATGTGGGATTTTTATATGAAAACTTCTTCGCTCAGCTAGAAGATAACTACACAGCAAAATGCTAGCTTTTGTTGCTAACCGTGGCATAGTGGAGGAAAAATAGTTAGAAATCAGTAAGACTTTTTCATTGCTCAAATTTTTTTTACAAAAGCGCAGTATGTTACTGGTTACACAGTTAATATTGCTTTGTTAAAATTTCTGTAATGTAAAATTATCTTCCCGATGTTGCTATGAACCACCTTTTCCTTTTTTGCAGTAAGTACTTTTCTGTGATTTTGTGTGTTGCTGGGTAAAGCCTGTTTCTCCATTGGTAGTTGTTGCAAAGCAACTGTTCATGTCAACAACTTGTTCTGGATTTCTTCCTCATGTGCCCTCGGTTCTCTACCATGGTAACATTGTTAGGGCTCTTCCACTTGAATCCTAGTGTAGCAGCTGGGGAGCACTATTGTTTAATAAATGGTGTTCACTAGAGAAACAGTGACGATATCAGCTCCTAATACATTTACATGGGAATTTTCAAGTACACAGTGCTCTTTTATTTTAAGGCTAAACAGGTCTCATTATTCCCCAGGCAGAAGATTGCCTGTCATCAACATGTAGAGTTTCCAGAGAAGGGTAAGATAGAAGTGAAATATATATCACAGGTTGTTGTTTTTTTCTATTTAAGCTCAAACTGGATTTATTTATTTATACCATTTATAACATATTATAACTATTCTAGGCAGCTTCCAATCTTTTTAGAACATAAACATAAGAACATAAAAACCATATAGAATAGAATTCTTTATTGGCCAAGTGTGGTTGGACAAACAAGGAATTTGTCTTGGTGAAAATACTCTCAGTATACATAAAAGAAAAGATACATTCATCAAGAATCATAAGGTACAATACTTAATGATAGTTATAGGGTACAATAAGCAATCAAATCATACTAGGAAACAGTCAATATAAATTGTAAGGATACAAGCGACCAAGTTACAGTCATACAGTCACAAGTGGGAGGGGATGGGTGATAAGGATGAGAAGATTAACAGTAATAGTAGTGCAGACTTTGTAATAGTTGAAGAGTGTTGAAGGAATTATTTGTTTATTAAACTGTATTAAAACTGTAAAACTAAGTGCATCAAAAACATCAAAGGGACAATCATCTACAGAGATTCTCAATCATCCAGAACACGGTTGGCCCAAAGGTTCGTTTCAAAAGGCAACTAGACTTCCTTGGTTTTTTTTCTTTGAAACTGTTTTATTTCTCATCCAAGAAGCTTCTTCAATTCAAAAAGCACCTTTTCAATTCAAAAAGCACATTTGGGACAAAGGGATGATCAGGAACTGAAAGCAAGAAATCTTGATACAATTAAACCTTGATTTGATTCAAATGTTGTATGATACTGGCTAATTCAAAAGTTTTGGGGGTCATAAAAAAAGGTTTCTAGGTTGTCTTTGAAACCCTAACAGTTGGAATATATAAAACCATTTCTATACAAGTAGACTTCAACCTATGACCATTCATTTAACAACCAAACAAAGTTAACAACAGTGCTGAAGAAAGTGACTTGTGACCTGTCTTCAAACTTATGACTATCACAGTGCCCTCCAGTCACTTGATACAAATCAGATGCTTGGCAACCGGCACTTATTTATGATGGTTTCAACATATTGGGTTCGCGTGATCACCAGAGGCTTCTGACAAAGTCAACAGGGGAAGCTAATTTTGCTTCAACAGTTGTGTGATTCGCCTGACAGCTATAGTGATTCCTTTAATGACCTTGGCAAAAGAGGTCATAAAATTGGGTGTGATTCACTTAATGACCACATCCCTTAGTGAAGTTCAAGTCCCAAATGTGGTTGTAAGTTGAGGACTACCTGTATTTGCCAGTAATCTTCCTAGCAAAGGTTATCTTTAAAATCCAACAAGTTTCCAAAGAGATTAATTAAAGAGCATCCTACAGCAAGATAGCACTTTAGACTTCGGTGAATTATAACTGTCAACAATTCCAATCAGCCAGAAAACGGCTTAGTAGGGGTCAGCAAACGGATCCAGCCTGCTGCCTGTTTTTGTATAGCCCACAAGCTAGAAATGGAAGGGCATGCAAGCAAAAGGCAGAACACCAGGCCTCAGCTGAGTTCCTGAATGAAGAGTGGGACCAGGATGTCCTGGGTGGTAGCCTATCAGCAGGCTTAATCTTGGCAGCCCAATATAGTCCAATGGCTGCCATGTCCCTTGGCAGTGCTTGCAAGCTCTCCCCATGGAAGTAAAGGAACAGTAGGATCTGGCCCATTATAGAAATAGTTTGCTGACTCCTAGCTTATGAAACCACGGGCAATTCTCACCTGGTAGTCATTGAGAATTGAACATGGAAAACAGGATTTTCTTGATCGTGCTTGCCTTGCTGTGGATTTATTTCTATTAGAGAGTCACTCTTCTTCTTGGTGTATGAATGTGCCTTAGTGACCTGGTTGACCAAAGCTATCCAAATAAAAGTAACAATTGGGGAGCTCCAAACTTCAAATTTAGTGCCATGCTAGTAGTTTAAGATGGATTACAGACAGTGAAGCCACTCTGTGGAAGGAACAGGATTTCCAGATGATGTGCACAGATAATCTTGAATTGATGCAAATAAAAACAAGAAATATATAAAAGATCACACAGTAACAAACTGTACATGTAGTCCTTGATAACTGAGCCCAAAATTTATGTTGCCAAGCAAGGCAGTTGTTAAGTGAATTGCTCCCCACTTTATGAGCTTTTTGCCACATTTATTAAGTGAATTACTACAATTGTTAAGTGAATCATGCCAAAACTGGCTTTCCCCATTAGCTTTGCTTGTTGGAAGTTGGCTGGGGAGATTGTAAATGGTACTCACACGATATCACAAATAGACCCCAGTTGCGAAGCACCCAAATTTTGGTCAAGTCACCATGGGGATGCTGCAACGGTCATAAATGTGAAAACTAACCATTGTTTTCAGTATCATTGTAACTTCGTCACTAAACAAATGGTTGTAAGTCGACTTCTTGTATTGCTTAATGAGAGATAGGTCATATAGTTTGTGAGATTTAATATATTAATGAAACAAAAAATATTTTGAGACTTTTACTTCACAATGACTCAGTCCAATTTATTGGTTTGAGCATCTTCACATAGTCTATATTAAAAGAACGGCAGAAACAAGGATATTTCAAGATTTAGTTGAATTTGAAAAATCTTACAACATTCAGAAGGTTTTCTGGAGCTTATTTGTAATTAGAGATGAAACAAGACTCAGAAACTGTGCAAGTTAGATTGTATGATTAAATGGTTGCAGAATTTATATCCTGTAGTGGATTTGCAACTATGAGAATTTCAATGGAAGAAAAATATTAAATTCACACTGTATGTTTTACTAAGAAAAAATGACATAAAATGTTCTGTCATTAGTATATTATCCCAATCCTAATCACTAAAATGGATAAGTCATTTTCTAAAAATGACTAGAAGTGTAAGGATAAGGTCAGATCACTTTTTTCAAGTATGGCGGTTATGCTGTGAAGCTTAACAAATTTGGAAAGTGATTCATCTCAGAATGAAACAAATCTTGAAAGTAGAATTTACTTTTCAACCTTTAATATTCCTGCTAAATTTTACTGAACAGTATATTCCCACAGTACCACCGAATTAGCTCTGTGTATCATAAATGCTGTGATGATATTTTCTGCCTCCTAATTACAAATGAAGTTTGATCTCTTCAATGGAAGAATAACTATTGTTGGAATGTGATTCTATGACCATAATAGTTTCATATTTTAAAATAAATCTGATTTAATTTAATTGAAATAGGAAACAATTTCTAAATTACAATTTAATACAGATTCATTTTATAATTAACATTTTGACATTTATATTGGGTCTAGTTTACAATAATTATGAATTTTCAGATTTTTAGAATGATGTAATCAGTTATTTACAATTAATGATATATAGAAAAATTATAGTTTCTATAATACGTGTAAACGCCTTGATTTCTAACTTTGTTCTTTTTCTTTGTTTATATTTTTCCCTTAAAATTGTCAATAAAAATATGTTTGAAACAAATATTTTCTAAGGATATGCATAATAGATAGTATTTGCTTCATAACTTTATTTTATCCAAAACCAGCCAACTACCATAAGTAATCAACTTATAAGCATAATTGGGACCAGAACTGCTGTTATTAAGCAAGGTGAATGTTGAGTCACCTGATTTTATGACCTTGTTTCTTTGCTATAGTGGTTAAGCAAATTATTGAAGTTGTTAAGTGAAGCATGAAGCCATTAAATAAATCTGGCTTTTCCCATCAACTTTGTCAGAAGCCAGCTGGTAAATTGCAACAATTGTAAATGTGAGAACAACTGTATTTCTTTTCTATCTGAATCATTGGATAATTTCAATAGAGTATACAAAATTTACAAAAATAATAATAATGGGAATCTAATATTTTTGGGAAAATTGAAAACAAGTATCATTTGCATCATCATGGCACACCCTAGACCCTTTGTTATATGGAGGTAGTGTCACAGTGCACAAGAAGGGTGGAGATTGTACTGTGATGGTACAATGCTCATTTTTTCATATGGCATAGTCCTCCAATGTCTCCAATATAACAGAAAAAAAAACCTCCACAAAAATCCCTTCTTATAATTAGAACTAGTTTGATAAATTGGGGGCGGGTGTACATTTCCACTGCTTCCTCATTCATTTTTGTTTACAAAAGATTTATCATACACTTGTAGCTAAATTTAGTTTTTGCTATTTATATTTTTATAAAGTAATGAATGGATTTTTGTTCCTTATTAAAAAAGAAGGGATACAGTATTATCAATCTTACACAGAATCGAAATGGGATTTTATGAATAGTAATTCCCACAAACAGGAACCTTTGTCCAATGTGATATCATCAGCTCCCAGTCAAGGAGTTATCAGGTGATGGCAAAACTTTCCATCCATGAGGTTATTGGATGCAGTTATTGCAACTTTGATGATGTAAAAAGGACAACTCTATTGACTTAGGATATAAAATTGACTCCGTATAATTTACCTGTTTTCAATATTTAGAGTATTGTTACCCACTGGTGAAATAATATGAACATGTTATCGATAATATGCACAGAGAAGAACAAATGTCAGAGTTATAATTGTAAACCCCCTTCCTTATTTAGTTAAAAACTCTCTGTCATGAAGAATTATAATAAACTTTGTGAATTTGCATGCATGCAGCTTTGGTTTGCACATTTGTTTTTATGGTTTAGGAAAGGTCAGTGTCACATATCTGCATTAGGTTGCAAGATCCTGAAAAATAATAAGCTTCATTTTAACATTTCATTAGATGTGACAATAATTTTCCCCATAGAATAGTTTGTTTTTCAAAACAAGCTCTTCAGGGAAGGAAGTTTAAAGCAGTTGGTAATTGTTCCTGTGGATACTAATGAACTTTGCCCAACACATAATATATTGTACTACTACTTGTTTAGAAACTTTTATTGTACCAGGCTTTCATGAAGCTTGAACAGAATCTGTGGCAGACTGACCATCGCTACTGTGGTGCTAGCAAACATGAATTGAATTTGATAAGCTACTTAGTATGAGCCTTAAATTATTAACCTAAGTTTGGGCAAAGTGAGAGAATGGAATACAATTTATATAATATATGACTTTAAGGGCCTTGAAACATGTTATGATAAAATAGATTATATAAATATGAATGTTATCTGGAACCTAAATCGTAAAATTTCTATATATTAATAACTAGTTGATACGAGTAAACTCAGTAATTTGAGTTATGAACTAAGTAATCATCAATAAACCAACAAGTTTAAGTGTGAAAAAACTGTCAGCACATTCACTACAAAAGTCTGAAGATTGGGAGCTTTCAGGTCTAAGGCCAAACATGCAGAAAACTCCACTCAGTTCATGATTGAATGGAGGATTCCATGGCTACAACCCAAGATAAGAGGTTCACCCATCCCTTTCAGGCATTTGTATGATTGCTGCCAGCAGCACCTATATGACATGCTCAAAGGGGGGTGCTTTAAAGAATCCCAAGTTAAACATGAATGCGATGCCACTGTTAAAAAGGCATTTGTTATCTTAGGACATTAACGAAAGAGTTAATAGAACGCAGCTCATGGGAAGTAATTGTTCCACTCTATTCTGCTGTGATTAGACCCTGCCTGAAATAGTATATCCAGTTCTAATCACCATAGCTGGAAAGGGAGAGTGACACATTAGAGTGAGTTCAAAGGAGGACTACCAGAATGATGGAGGACTAAAAATCAAGCCTTGTAAGGAAAGCTTGAAGGATATGGATAAATGGTTAGCAGTCTCCAAACATCTGAAGAACTGTCAGCTGGAGAAGCACAAGATCTGAACCAGTGGGCTAAAAGTACAAGATGATTCAGGTTAGATGTGGGGAAGAACTTCCTCTTTGTTGGAGATATCATGCAGTGGAACATGAAGTGCTGAGTTTGTCCTTTGCTGAAGATCTTTAAGCAAAGTCTGGACGGCCATCTGTCAGAATGATCCAGTGTATCTTGCGCTGAATAAGGGATTGGACTAGAATGATATGTAAAGCCCTTTGCAACTCTCTGACATTATTATTCTGTTAAGTTCCCAACTTTTTTATTGAATTTACTCATTTCCATAATACCATACTTGAGTTGCAACTGGTTGTATATTCCAGAGTACTATGTGAGAACTTTGAATTTAATCCTCTAAAATAATAGATTTTAACCCAGACGTCTTCAGTTATGCTAGCAATGACTGTCTTGTGCAACATTTAATCTTTGGACTCTGCTGTTCTCTCTGAATTTATAGCTTTGTAATTAAATGCGTAAGAGAAGTGAAAAAAATACTCTCTGGAAAATGTCTCACATTTTAGGGGAAAATAGTAGGAATGATTGAAGCTACTTGTTTTATTGCCTTAGATTCTTATTAGGTGGACAAACAGTGCTAAAAAGAGTGAATCAGATTTAGTCCATCTATTAAAACATTAACAGACTAACTAAAGCAGATAAAACAAAGAATAATTTTCCTGGATTATAGGAAGCATAGCAACTGGTTGTCAGTATATCACTAATTCAGAGTTATGTCCCCCACAGGCCTGGAAACTACATAAAAGTACCTCTGATTTAGAGATTCATCTAAACTGAGATTTTTCTAATACTGAAACTACAATTAGCATATTTTCAGTCAACAACTCTTGTAATAAAATAAAATCTTCCATATTCTGAGATTACTATCTTCTTGAAAAGCATTTTATGATAGGAAAAGGAGTTATAATTTGAAATTCAACCAGATAAACAGTTATGAATGACATTGGTATAAGAATGGTATAAAAACAAGCATTATAACATCAGATAATATAATTTCTTAACTTAGGCTGAATTTTGCACAATATTTTAGACAGCAATATCCAGGAAAGATTTGAAAATGTCATGTAAACCACTACACCCAAAATGTTATTAAAATTTGCCTTACTGTATCTTGAACTTTGTAATGAGTAGTATGAAAACAAGTAGAATGTAATTGTAAATGATTAGTTAAATAATTGTCCTGGCATCAGCCTCAGTCAAGTATGCACAAGTTTGTAGCTGGTTTGTGATATAAATTTTATGTCTAAAAAAGAAGGAGGCACATGTTCAGATTTTATTCAGTAAGACGATAGACTAATTAGGCCTACATCCTGATAAACTATCTTTGTGGTAATTTTTTGTTAAGCATTGGGATTTTTCAATGTGCGGTTTTTAATAAACTAACTGATTGGGTTATCTGGGATTCTCTTTAGCTAATGGACTCCAATTAAGTGGATGGGATGTTCTCTAGTAGGACTTCTGCCATTTATAGGTATAATTCATGTCCTTCCTTGCTCTAATATGGGGTCCAGGTATGTGTGATAACATGGATTGGGACGAAGCCATTGTCTCATTGTTTTTCATTGTTTTTCAAAAGGCAACTGGACTTTCTTCGTTTTTTTTTTCTCCTTGAAATGTTTAACTTTTTATCCAAGAAGCTTCTTTGCTTCTTTCAGCGTTTCTCTTTAAGATGGAATGACGCTGTCAGCTTTGAAAGATATTGTGGTATGTCGCCTCCTTAAAGGCTTCTCTTAAGTGTTTAATAATGATTGCACAGTCTCTACGCTGTGTCTTACAGTCTCTGCTCAATCCATCAAGGAAGACATAGACTAAGTCCATTTTGTAAAACAATGTCATCTAATAGGATCCCGCAGACTACTAAGATCCCTGATCTGGGGAACAGTACTCCTTTGAAATCTGAAAGGTTTCAACCCTATCTGCCTTCTGGAAAGCAGTGAAGCCCTGGCTTTTTCCCAGGTCTTAAGGTTGCTAGTGGAACCTTATGTGTGTATTAGTGTTATGAGTTGGTTCTTAAGGCCTCATGAAGTTATCTTTTAATTGCATTTTTTGGTCTTGTTTCATATTTTTAATATAATTAGTGTGAGTACTGTTAACCACCCAAAGCAACTTGTTTAAGATGCATAGCTATATCATTTTATAAATAAATAAGATCTTCCCTAGTGGGGATTCAGCTGAAGAACACTCCAAAGTCAGGTTTCAGGTTTGTGCATGGATGAAGGCAGCTGGCTGGTCTTATGAATTACTTTTGCAGGACCTTGTTAAAGGTAGAACACAAGTCTTGGTCCTGTTCAATCCTATCCAATAGGTCCATTTCAGATTCCTCCTGTTGAGGGGCTGTTGGAATTTGGATTAGATGAAGCAAGCTGAACATGAACACCAAGAAGATGGAGTTACTATTGATTCACTGTGGTTTTCTTTCAGTCTCCAGTTTTGCTCTTAAGTGAATGGCATAGCCCCTGAAGGAGCAGACCAGGTAACTACTCCCTAACTATTGCTAGAAGGCAACTGGATGTCCAGGAAGGCCTTCATCCAGTTTTGATTGGTGCCATATTTGCAAGCATTCTTGGAACTATAAGCTGCAATGACTCACAGTTATTACCCCATGATTTAACTTCTGCAGTGTGCTGTACATGAGACTGGCTTTGAAAACCACTCAGAAATTACATTGGTAGTGGTCTTTATATTGATTGGTTACTATGATGAAATTACATCTGTTGTGTAGGCCCTACACTGATGGATTTGGGGTAACATTTAAAGTGCTAGTTTTTACTAAAAAGCACCTAGGCATATTTAGGACTGCTGCTCCAATAAAGTTGACCTTTCTTGAGATCTTTCAAGAGAAACTGATGCTTGTGGTATAAAAATTTTGGGAAGGTGGAGGACCATGGGAGATTGAAGCCAGGAAATTCTGTTTTTCCATAATGGCACTTGTATTCTGGAATAGCCTCCCTTCACAAGCTAAGCTGTTATCCTTCATGATGGCTTCCTGAGAAATATTGAAAACTGAACTCTTCCATCAAGGAATGATTATGTATCATATGAAGTTAGATTTTATTAGTGTATTGGCATTGTGTATTATCTATATACTACTGTTATGTCTGTAATCTTTAACTAAGCAAAACAGTGGCAACAGTTTTTGAACCAACGTACCTCAAGTGGGTCTCCTGTGGAACTGACATTTGGCAAATCATTATGACCTAAAAATTATCATAAAGCATTTACGGTAGCATACAAAATGTCATAAACATTTCCTATAATCAACTTCTGATGTTTGACTGCTATATAGCTCATAGGCTACTTTAAAGGCAGTATCTTCCTAAATGTTTAAGAACTTTTCATTAGAAGCTCTGCCATGGTTGAAGGCATTGAAGAATCTGATCAGGAAGTATCTCCTCAACAATGGCCCAAGAAGTCATGGGCCATCAAGTTTATTATAGTTCTTCCTTTAATTCTGAAATTGTATATAGCACAGTATAGTATAGTGAAATGTAGGGTAGTGTAGTGTTTTGTATTATTTATATTGTAAATTAATACCTATGTCTTTGCTTCCATTTTTCATTCAATAGACTGTCATAGCTCTTTACAGTTTCCCAGAATGCTGAGGGTAGATGGATGATTTCCTTGATACATCATTCATTGTGAACAAAGCTAATCCTATCTATCTCAACTTGGACTGCAAAGTTAGAGCAGGGTATGGTGATTTATTTTTGGTAACCAGTTGTTTTGTTATTTGGACTTAGCTTGTGAATGTTGAAAATAATTATGGGATGTCTGGAAAGTGAGGAGTACTAGCTATTTGTTTGATATTTCCCCCTCCTGGCTTATCCAATATTGACTTGTCTTTCTCCTTGTGAAAGGGTTGCTTTTTATTTCTGCTTAAGTCCATTGTTAAAGAAACCTGCTTCCAACTCAAGAAGGTTGGGAAATTACCAGTGTGTCAAAATATATAGCTTCTGGATACGATAATCAAGAAAGCAGCAATTTTTTTTTCCTGAATCTGAATTGTATGAGAAAAGCAACACCAGCTTTTTACTTCTTTGTGGTGCCCTCCAATTTCCAGTGAGAATTTTCAGTGCCCTGAAATTCTGGGAGTAGAGTTCAACTCATACGGAGGACACCAAGTTAATGTAGACATATTCCAACAGAGTTTTCAGTCAGGAAATGGGGCTGCTGGAATTGAATTGAGGATCCATGCTGCAGTTTACATACTTCTGTCAGATATCAGGATGCAGGTACATGTAATGAAATATCTAACCATCTGTGGAATAGCAAAAGAGGAAAAATAATTGTTACCAAAGAGAGGTGTTTGATTATGTGACCATAGAAGTGCTGGGACAACAGTTGTAAGTCATTTGTTTCAGTCCTGTTGTAATTTGAATGATCTTAAATGAATGATTGTAAATCAAGAACTGCTTGTATATGACATGAGACAATTAAACACATATTTCTGCTCATTTAAATGCCTACTTACTATTTATGTGTAGATGTTTCCAGATTCAAAATAAGGAAACAGATGCTGTGGTTTAGACATCCTTTCTTAAGTCACTATTAACACTTCCTGTGGCAGAAATAAATAATAATGAACTAGCAAATATTTCTTGTAATCAGCTAAGGGCTTTTCTATTCTTGGACATTTTTTGTCACTCGCCTTGAATAACTTTTTACTTCAGAAATATTTTTGGGTGAATTGGCATGCCCCGCATGTTTGAAATGTCCTAATGGATTTTTAATAATATTTATAACTGCCTACCCTGAAAACCATTCCAAAATATCTTGTTGGTCTTGGTTGATTTCAAAATTTGTTTCAGATTGCCTTACTCAAATATTCAACTTCTTTTCATCTTCAATTTTGTCACTGCAGGATATTACTTTCTAGAATAGGTTAATTAATTAAAGCTATTATTCCTTCTACTCAGATCATATTTCATATGTCACTGGCTGTTACACACCAAGCATCATAGAGCAATCCTCACATTTAACAATTGGGAAATGTTCTTTTCTTCAAATGTTGCACTCTTTTTTATCCAAAAGTAACTTGTGTGCTTGCCCAGTTTTTGTTTCATCAGCTCAAAGCTTCAAAAACACAGCTTATCATGGTTTTCTTTTGCATACGTTAGATGATGGATTTTGTGATAAGATCAGATAAAAGACTTCTTTCTGACTAGTTCCCTATATAGCTTTTTGTTGTATAAGCAATATTATACCGTGAATCTGTGGAAAAATGTCAGTTAAACTTTTCAGCTAGTTGTTTGCAATGATCCATGGTTCTTTTTTGCCATTCTGAGAAGTTTTCAGGCAATTCTAGGAGAGATGTTTTTATTTTGGACTTGTGTCCCCCCCTCCTACACACACACACACTTTTTTTTCCAGATATTGCCTTGACTTCAGCAGTCGCACATAACTTTCTCAGTCGAAATTGCAGCCTGGAAGCGTTTTGAGATTTGTTTATAGCCTTTTCACGATTTGTTAGAGTGAGTTGTTTTCGTTTTTATATGCTCAAATGGCTTCTTAAGGAGTCCTGTTTGTTTAAAGTAAACAAAACAACACTCAAAGCCAGAGAACTCAAGGGGTCAGAGTATATGATCACCTGTGAAATTATCTTCTAGCTAAGGGTAGTGAATCACCTTTTTGAGTATTATTAATATTTTTCGAAGTGGCTAACTATCACTGGGAGAGTATTGTCTTATTTTGAATCTGTACATAATTGCATACAAATATTAAATATAACTTCAAATTTGCAGAATGATGGTATGTTGGTGTTTAGAGTTCTGCATGCAAATGCCTTTTGAATGTTTAGGGATGAAAAGAAAAAATACATGTTGAAATGAAATATAAAAAATCTGGCTTGGATATAAAGCTAGCATTTGCGTGGCTGGGGGACAGCCTTTTCATGGTTAGTGTTCCTGAGACATATCAGAAAGTACACAGTTGACCTTTTTGAACTGTATTTTGGGAGGAATTTTTGGTTTAAAAGTAAAAAAATGGAAAATTGCACTGTTGAATTGCTTTTCGTAAACTGACAGTGCAAACATAGGGTTTTAGGGGATAAAGAGATGAATAAGCAGTAATGCAACAATAGCACTGATTTCAAATCACACGAACCAACTATAATTCAAGTATGAAAAAGACAGTAGCACTAATTTGTTGAGGTAGGTAGGAGTGTGTTGTGTGCATTTATTAAAATATAAACCAATGCATAGAAAAAGGCTTTCTTAGATAGGGTGATACAAATTCCTTAACTGCTATTCATAGATTTTGATTTCCAAGCACTTTACAATCCTTGTTTTTTCTTCTATGCCATCATTCCAGGTTTTCAGGGCCCTTTTTTTATTATGGCGACCAAAACTGGACAGAATCCTAAGGCACTGCATACCTCCCTCCATGTGGACGCAGACCTGTTAAGGTCCACATACTAGCTATATTTATTCAGCCAGGTGTGATGATGGGACTATCTATCCCACAATGTTCTAGTTTATCAAAAAGGCGGCTGTAGTCTGCTTTATCAAATAACTCATTAAAGTTTGAGTCTACTATATGTATAGTATTCCTTGGTCCAGTAAGCTAGTAATTTTGTCAAAGAAAAGAATAAGATCTTAACAAAATCATGCTGGTTCCTGACATAACCATGTTTGTTTTTTAAGTGCTAACAAAACTTGATTGTCTTTTGCAAGATTTTCCAAGAAATTGATGTGAAGCTCATTGGTCTGTAGTTCCCTGTGTCCACTTTTTTCCTTTTTTAAAATACTGGCACGGGCTCTTCTCCACTCTTCTGGTATGTCTCCTATTCTCTAGGATTTCTCAAAAACTTCAGGAAATTTCTCTGACACCTGCTGGTTCATTTAACACCTTGAGATGTAATCCATCCCATCCAGGATGTCTTTATATAATGATGGAAACATTTTGGGTTACTTTGCTGTGTATTTTTGCCAAATTGTTTGAAAAGGTACACGCATTGTTGTGCTGCTGGATCCTTAGAAGGTCCTTAATCACAATAAAGACCTACTGATAAGCTGGGTCAATTTCAAATCACTTTCTGATTCTGTGGAAGCCCAACTTAATTATTTTCACTTATAATCTTTCTTGTCTGAGTGTCTCTGAATTTACAGGATGATCTAAATCTCGGGTGTCAAACTCATGGCATTACATTGTCATCACATGATGTTTCACGGCGTTTTTCTCTTTGCGGAGCTGGGATGAGCGTGGCCTGCACGTGATGCATCCAGCTCATGGGCCACCAGTTTGACACCCCTTCTCTAAATTTTCCAGCATACTTTTGCAATCATGTGGAAACATATTGCTATTATTTCTAAAAGAACAGTGTGAAAATAAATAATTTATAATGATGAAGAACATGATTGATTATACAGAATTATATAAACCAAACATATAAAAGTGTAGATAATTCATCATCTACATTAGGTAAATGAAGCATGATCAATACTGTTTCCCTGTTTCCCATTTTGTAGTTCATTTACTACCTAGCATTGGTTGTGACTATTATATTGAATTAAGTGGGTTTCATATAGGCAGAAGAATTGGAGAAGTAGCAAAAATTTAGAAATGCTAATCATAGCTGGTGACCAGAGAGAATTTCATCATTAATTCTTTTATTGAACTATTGTGCATGAAATATTGTTGAAAATGTATATAAAGTTGTTATTAAATATTACTAAGCAAATATTAAATGGCTTGCAGCAGTATCTTCACCAATGTAAATAATTTTATGTGAATGTTAGCTGTATTTTATCTAAAAAATAAAATGAAGTTCCAATCAAATTTGCTTATTGGAAAAAGAATGTAAAAGGTCTTAAAGTGAGTCTAATAAATTACCAAAAATGTTCTGAGTATTGTTTCTGAAAAAGCATTTAGTATACAGAATATTGTTTTATTGAGCATTTGGTATCATGGTGTAGAAAAATATTCTGTTAACTTTATAAAAGATTACATCATACAATTCTTTAGGAGCTGTGGAATATATCTGAAAGAAGATGAAATGGGTTACCAATTTTCTATATTAAACAATGTTTTCTACTAATAAAAAGTGCAATTAGATCCTCCAAAATCAATGCTGGATAATCAAATGAAATTAGAAAAATATTTCTCCTTGTTTCTGAAAATATGAAAAAATGTTTCTATGAAAGAAAATAACCCTTAGTAATTAGCAAAGTAATTGGATGATTATTGCATACCTAGAAATTATAGTAGAAAAAATATATTGCCGGTGACCAAGATTATTTTCTCCCAAGGGTCACTGTCTTAATTAAGTGTACACTAAAGCAGATGTACAGTGAGACTTTGAACATAATACTAAGCATGTCCCAAGGCTGCTAAGTTGGCTATTCCTAAATGGATTTTAATGACTGTTATGCCTTAGGCTTTGTGCTAATGAAGCTTTTGTTGTAAGTTGAAAAGAGAGAGAGAAGAGAGAAAGAGAGAGGGGGGGAGGGAGAGAGACTCTACCCTTGTGAGAGATTTATTTGTGTATTAGAGTCCTCTTTGTTTATCTTTGTTGCTAGTTTAGCACAACAAGCTGCTGTGTCCCTATAGCAAAATAATTTCCTTCTTTGAACAAATCCATGTACACAGCATGGCGAGATGCAAGTGTTAGAGCCATAAGGTATATTCAGTCTCCTCAACAAAATGTGATTATCATGGGACTAAGGTTGTTTATTTGAGCTCTCGGTGTACAGATTTTTATTTTACATTATGTTTAATGTTGTGTTAAGCAAATAATCTTGAGAGATAGCATTAACATTTAGAATGATTATTTATTTTTCTGATGAGAATGCCTAAACTGATGGCTTATCTTATCTCCTGTTTTAATGTTCATTCCATTCTGTTCATATTACCATATAATTTAGTCAAATTCCTATCCACACTAATACTGCAGATGTTTGAAACAATTGGATAAAGTTGAAATGTTAAAGCAGTTTTTTTTTTATTTTAAGCTATTCTCAGCTAAATAACTACAAAGAAAAAATTGAAGAAATAACACAAAATACTTGCATGATTCCACTTTCCTTAAAACTGTCAGTGATAGTTACCTTTGAAATTATTTCATAATTATTAAAATAAGTTCTACTGTTTATAAGAGTAAGTTTCTACATTTATCCCCCCTCCATTAATGCCAAGCAAGAGAGAGAAACTCCTACACGCATAACAACAATCTGTTTGTTTTGGATTATGGCACTTTTAAATAAAAAACAAAAAGTTAATTCCTGTGAATTGCGTGTAATGCTGTTTTTTTAGAAAGCTGGTGTAAACAGCCATACAAAGATACTAGCTTAATCAATTTTCCAGTCAGAGAGTAGAATATGATACTGTATAGCCAAAAATAGACTGCTAAAGAAAACCCTAGAGAGGATTAGAAAGACAGGTTCAAAACACAAATTTGACAAAGTGCATTCAAAAATTCTGCAAAATTGAACTTTAGGGTAATTTTTTAAATTATTGAAGAGAGAATATATTTCATGTGCCATTTTTTTAAAAAAAATTGAACCAACTTGCTCCTAGTTATGAGAATGAATTGTACTAGAGATATTTATAACTGCATCACTTCTTACAAAATTCCTGACTATATTCATTACTCGAGGATTCAACTTGAGACTGAAAAAGTTTAGTGGCAGTACTAAAATATATTTTCCAGCAAGTCTATATTAGGAAAATTCATGGCTCCATTTCCTCCACTATATTTATCAAACCTCTTAGTCCAGAGTTAAATAGTAGTTGGTTGCCATTGTCTACATGATTTGAGATAGTTTGTTGCATGAACTTAAGCTTATGAGAATCAATTAAAGAGCTGTTTCCAAACATTTGAATAGTTATCTTATAAATGATGGAACAAATGACTTTATGTTATAAGAAAAAAAAGATGTAAGACTAATCACTAGGAAGAATTTCCTGACGTTATGAGCTGTTCAATAGTGGAACAGAGTTTTTTTTAAAGGAAGTAAACCATGATTAGAGGTTTTTAAGTAGAACCTATCAATTCTTGCCCAGTAATGGATTTCCTGTACTGGCAAGGTGTTGGATTAAGTGATTTTCCAGCCTGATCATAAAATGTAATCCTGTGACTTCAGAAGTGTACATTTCTGAATAAAAAATAGACAGCATGCATCTTTCCTGGCAAAACTTCATGGGTTTTAAAAGTAAAAAAAATAAAAGCATTTCTAGAATTGCATTCCTTGATTCTAATACCAGTTTTTTGTTGCACTGATCATATTGTATTGATTTTCAAATATCCCCATCTGTCCCTATAAACCTGTGTGATCAGTTCCACCTCTTTATATAGTTTTTGTTGGGACATTCTTCTTCTGAATATTTTTACCTGCATTAAGTATTGATATCCTTCCTAAAACTGAAAGCTTTCTGTTCAAGCCTACTTCTGAACATATTATTTTCAGGTTTTCATACAGTATTGTGCTTTCAGTATATGTTTCCATCTATTCCAGCGATTTTTTTTTCCTTTTGGACACATTAAAAGTGATAATTTTGTGATAAATTGGGAATAGTTTCACCCCAAGACTTTTGACACCAGTGTTTAGGAAATCTCATGTTATGTTTCCTTATTTTACTCATTCTTCTCACATTGACAAGAGACACAGTAGCTTGGTGGTTAGGACACTGAGTATTAGACCATTAAAAGTTTACAGCTTGGCAGTTTGAGACCCAAGTTCCAAGAGATGTAATGAGCTCCTATCAGTTGTCAGTCTCAACTAGTGGGGTAAAACCAGCAGGTACACCTCTTTTTTTACCTTTTCTCACATCAACTGCTAGAGTATGTGGTAGAATCAATGCATTTTTATGTTCTTCATCTAACATATTTAATTCTCATAACCAGTTTTAAAGCAATTGCTGTCTCTGTTCCCTCAATCAATCAATCAGATGTTTATTGTCAATGTACAACATGTGTACAATGAAACTGAAATGAGTCTCCTTGGTGCTGGCCCTGCAAGTCTATCATATTAAACCTAATTGTGGTGTTTATGTTGCCTTCAGAAGTCTGACAGGCCACAAATAAAAGCTATTTTTCAGCCTATTCGTTCGGCTGGCTATGCTTCTATATCTCCTGCCCGATGGTAGGAGCGTAAAGACGTGCTGACCAGGTTGTAAATCATCCCTGAGGATTTTCCTCACTGCTGAGGCAGCGGGTCCTGGCTATCTCGTCCAATGGTGTCAATAAGCTGTGTTTCTTATTTTCGTGTATAGGCCTTTTAACTTTTTAACTCAACTTTTGCTATTTTTCTCAATAATTTTTCTTCTGTGCTTAGATTTCCACCTCAAAAAAACACACAAGTGCATTTCATGTAGTTAGTTTACATAATTTATCATCATCAAACTTTATTTGGTCGAAAATCAGCTTGTTATGTAACTTATAACTTCGTGATTTCATTCTAGTTCATTTTCACAATTGCATAATTGACATTTACAGGTCTTGGTGTCAGTTTACATAATTTACATAAATAAATTTACATAGATGGCATAAAATGTAAATTATGTAATTATACAAATTACATCTGTGTAAATTCAAATCTAAAAGATATTTGTTTTGAATGTATAAACATTTCCCTATTGTCTATTAAATCAAGATTGAGGACAAATGTATACAGCCTTGTCCCATTGATCAGAAAGTAAAATAAGCTTGTGGAAGAAGTTCTGTCTTCAAGCTAAATTATGGGGAAGAGTCCTTTGTGGTTGCTATGAAGCCCTAAAATTGGTAAAATGTCGTGGAAGATCTCAAAACCATGCTTCTAGCATTCTACTATAAACAAAGGATGCATTTTACTTTCTTTGCATCCTTATTGCCTAGCAGCTAAACTGATTGAAGGTTTATTGTTTTAGATATTCTACAAATTCAGGAAAATATAATTCCTGGACTTGTCCATCTGTGTGATACATCCTTATCCACCTTGTGTTATAATCCCGTTCCTGACAATGTTGCCCTTCATAAATGCTAAATGTGACCTCAGAGAACAAAATATTGCCCATCCTTGTATTAATTTTCAAGTCTACCTTTTTTTGTTTCATTTCTTGTTGTGCTTTATTTATAGATTTTCATTTGCAAACATTCTAAGTAGTTTAATGAAATTTAATTTCCCAGGCAGTTTAGTTATTGTTGTTTTATTTTGTGACAAGTCTTTTGTGATGTTGGCTCTATTCTGGTGTCATTTTTTATATATTGTATTTTTCAATATTTTTTTACCTTTAAAGTGCTTATATCTCTTTTTATTATTGTCATATTACATAAGAATTCAAAATTAAATTTAAGGGAATTAAACTTAACCCAAAGGTGCTTTTCAAAACACAATTAAACTGAATCAGAGTGCAAATGGGTGTGGAACCTTTTGGGGACTGCTGAGAGGACTGTATTGTAGACAGAGGATAGGTGATGTCACATCCCTCCCCCTTTGTTGAGAGAGGGCTGTTCAACTTTAATAGATTGCCTCTTTGACCCCTCTTTCAAACCACTGATCCTCTCTATCCAGGATGTGGACTTTGCTGTCTTCAAAAGAGTGGCCTTTGTCTTTCAGATGCAGATGGATTACTGAATCTTGTTCTGATGGGTTTTTTCTCCTATGTTGTGCCATGCATTTGTGAAGTTGTTCTTTTGTTTCACAATGTACAGATCTGCACATGTCTCACTGCATTGCACAGCATATATCACATTGCTCAGTTTGTGTTTTATCCTTGGAGTGGATAATTCTGCCTTATTCTTGGGTTTAAAGTGTGTAAATATTTTGTGTTGAAAAGCCTCCTGAGCTTTTCAGATATTCCTGCAACGTATAGAATGACAACGTTGCTTCGTTTGTTGTTTTCTTCTTTCCTTTCATTCCCCACCATTCAGCCAGAACTGAAGAAGCTTCTTGGATGAGAAGCGAAACGTCTTCAAGGAAAAAACCAAGAAAGTCCAATTACCTTTTGAAAAGCACCTTTGGGAGAACCATGACCTGGATGATTGAGAATCTCCATAGGCAGAATTAAACTTAAGTTAGTAAGAATTTGGGATTAAAGTTTCAAAGCAAATATATCATGGCATGTGGCAAACATTTAGAACTTTTTTTAAAAAAATCTGATACTGGAAATAAATAATTCCCTGAAATGTAACTGCGGTGATAAAGGTTTTAAAAACAAGGATCTAAAATTGTCACTTCATGCTGTTGAGATGAGCACTATATAAATAAAATAAATAAACAAATAAATAAAATTCCATTAAATTAAGAAAACTTTATCATCATTAACAATTTAAATTGTAAACTAATTAGGTACTTTAGATTTCCCTTAGAGTATTTTTTAAATTCAGTTTTAAATGTAATACTCTGATTTTAAATACTTATAAACAAATCTTTAATGAAACTTTTACTTCAATTAAGGCTTATTTGAAAATAGAACTATAACTTACATTAAGACACAGCTATCATTGTAATTAAAATTAATATACAATAAACTAACATTTGTAGCAGAATTTTGTGCTGGAAAAAGGCAGATTGTATTTTTACACAAAACTTTATAATATTTGTAAAAAATATAAACCGTCATCCAAATATTCTTTCATTATTATGTTCTTTTGTTTCACTATTTTCATTTTCTGTATATTTTTAAAAATATATGTCATATATGCTTTGAAGCAAGCAAAGTAATTTTGGAAGTGATAATATAGTAACATTCTTGGAGCCCCCTAAGCCAATGAATAATACTGTATATGAAAATAACATTTTTTTTTTTAACGGGCATTTATTTTCTCCCCGTTCTAACAACATTACACTTAAAATAGCATCTTACATTCTAATACCCATTCATGACTCAGGGAAAAGTTAAATTCTAACTGGGAATTGTGATACATCAAATCTATAATTAAAACAGTCTTTATCCAATTGAACTAGTAAAATCATCACTAAGTACATTACATTCTAAAGATTATGCATGAAATTCATAAAGTAATATCGCAGCAATTTAAAGTATCTCTCTATTTAAAACATAGATATACCTTATATAACTTTTAATAGAAATTAAAAAAAAAGTTTTCTTTTTTGAAATAAAAGTTAAAATAACATTTGAGAGGCAATATCCTAGAAGGCTCCTTTTAAAACTGCTACATGATTGTTTGCATAGAGTCTCGAAGTGCAAGTCCTGTTAAATGTTTTAACAATAGTGGAATGATTATTTAAATACTTTATAAAATATATTATTAAATTTCCAATTTTCAGGAATTCTTTGATCATGCAAAACACCTCTGGAATGATGAAGGAGTAAAGGCATGCTTTGAGAGATCAAATGAATATCAACTGATTGACTGTGCACAATAGTAAGTACCACTTCTAGGAAAATCCTTTTAAAATTGTGTTCTGTGTTTTATTACCGGAAGCCAGTGGAAATATGCATGAAGTGTTCCTGTGTCTGAGGTTCTGTCTTCAAAGACAAAAGAAAATAATTTCCATTGTAATTTTGTCTGGATCATTCATTGGACTAAAAAGTCTATTAACCTCCTTTGTTAATAATTAACATTACTGATACTAGCAGTATATAAATTGTAATGTGTTTTTGTTTACATAATATAGTTTCAATTTTCAGTTATAACATTCTTCAAAGTCCTTGCATTTAAATAAGATTGTATATGATTTGGTTTCTTTTCTTTCAGCTGATTTGAAATTTTAATTTGTATAGGTAGGCATGTTAGTTTATAAAAGAGAATTCATGATGGATAGAAAAATCTGCAGTCCATCACGATACTTTACTTTATCACATGTACTTTACACATCTAATAAAAACATGGATGGAAAAACATTTCCTTCTAAATAAGAAAATTAGGCAGTTTCATTTTATTGAACACTGGAAAATATCTAATACAACATATAATTCATATAATATAGTGCAACATCCAATCCTTCATCATCCAACTCCCCATCACCAAAACTAGGCAAACATGCTCAGGGGTGGGTTTCTACTTTTAGGGGGGAAATAACAAAAAATGTACAATAATGTAATTGCATAACGATGTACTTTCTTAAACTAATACTTTGTTGAACTTTTAGTTTCTCTTGTCTCAGAGATGAAAAACAAATACAAAAATTTCATTAAAAATAAATTTTCCATGATATTATTGTCATCACTTCTGTTGTTGCTAATTACTGCCAGAACTAGCTGATGTGGTTTAAACTAAAATAAACATAAACTAATGATTTATGCTTGTTTAAGTCTCATTGTTATGACTAAAATAATGGATTGTTTGCATAGCTGTATGAATACTTTTTAAGATACAGTATATTATCCCCTACTATTAATATTACTGTAAGGTAGTATACTTTCTTAAAATCTTAGATTCATTAGGATTATGCTGTTTTGTAGCTATTGTGAATACCAGAGATTTAAAATTGCTCACAGTTTCTAGGGGTATTGACTCTTCTCACTTGTTGCTCAACTGTTTAGTTAACAATCTATAGATGTACTGTAGGGATTAAAAAGATACAAGCATTTTAACACTTTCCATTTCCCTGCGTAATGGTGAAAAACATTATTTTGGCTTGGTTCTACCAATTTTCTGGAACTGTCTTTTTAATTTTTTATATTTAATATAACCAACCAGGGAGAGCTATTCTATGCCGAGGATTCATAAACTGCTCTAAAATCAGGATAATAGGAATACATCCTAATGCAGCTGTGCATATGCCTCTAAAAATGGCCCATCTTTTCTTTTTCCTTTTATCTCTTATTTAGATTAATCGATACAGATGATCTCTTATTCTGAGAATTTACATTCACCATTGAGAAAGTGATCCATGGTCTTGTATCTTCTTCCTCTTTGGAAAGAGGACAAAAGATTCACTCATTTTTCCTTATCTCTTGGTTAGCAACATCTATGGAAATTTTAAGCATGGTACAAAAGCTAAGAGGCCAGTAGTCTCTTAAATTATTTTTAAAACTATTGATCCAAAAATCTTGAAGCCTGGCTTTTTCTAAATTGTTTTGTTGTGTTTCAAGAAAATGTGCCTGTAACTTTGTGTTTGAAAAGATTATATGACATTTGCAAGCAAAGTGTAAGATCCAATCCAATGTTTTTACACTCCTAAGCACTGTAATTGTGATTAGAAACTCTTTATTACTTTATCCATATCATTAAAAGGCAGAGCTGTGAGAAACATTAATAAGCATTCTCTTTTTGTAAGTAACTGACAGTGTAGAACTCTAAAATAGCAAGGTGTACACCAAACAATTGGATTTGTAGAGGTAGTTGCTAGGCTATTGTCTATCAAGGTTTTTTTGACTAAAGAGAGTTTGAATGAGAGTTTAACTAAAGATGATTGAATTTTAAAGAGGAGCCATCTCCTTTTATTTATCCAATGCTGTTGGCTGGATTACTTTCACAATCTGAAAGTAATTTGCTTAAAACAGAAACCGATGTTTAGTGCTGGATTGCATACCCAGAAATGGAATAATAACATTTGAACTACAGTTAGAGGTACTTTTTAAGAAAGCCACACATGCTGCTATTGGAGCTATCTTATTTTTCTTCTTAAGCAACATGGACTCATGCAAAAAGCAACAAAAAATGTGTCAGCTCTCCCAGATAAACTAGAGCCAGGAAACCCAACTAAATCTACTTTATTATACTACATTAATAAAGCCTTTGAAGTTGAAGGTACAAATTTTCCACCTTCACTTTTAACTAGCTGATCAATTAGGGTAGTTGGTTAGTTTGTTTCTCTGACTGTTAAACGACTGCAGGCTCCTGCCTCTCTTATTTGAGAGTTCCTTAAGCAGCATCTCATTCCCTCATTACTCAAGGTCTCCATACATTACACCACAGAATGATACATCTAACAAAAAGAGATTGTGTTTTGGTCCTGTATCCCAATTTCTATCTCATAACTTTTCTGGCTTGACCCTTCCTCTGCAGATCCCTTGAGGGTCAGGGGCCCTTGAGAACAGATTGGTTTTCTTGGAGCCAGAGGGAGGAATTGCTGGAATTATATTTCCTCTTGCACAAAAAGAAGATTGTTCTCAGTTGTATAGAAAGCTTTACTTCTCCTTTATGGCCTCTGTGATTCACACTGTTGGGAATCTGCACCTGAGTAAAACTTATGAAAGAAAAAACTCAGCTGAATATTTTGGTTGGAACCCAGACCTATTTCTCCCAACAAAAAACCCTGTAAAATGGGCTGGGCTGACAAAGAATGACTGATCCAACCAGTCATGATTACGGCAGGACTAGAACTCATGGTTTCCTGATTTCTAGACTGGTGACTTAACCGTTAGACCAAACTGGTTCTTTGTGCTTATTGGATTCTCCCCCTCTCCAAAAAACTCTTGACTAGGATTAAGGATCTACTTTTGGAAGGAACATTTCTTTTTACTATAGTCAGATGATAGAGCAACATGCAAAAACTCAATTGTACAAATGTATTATACTGAGGCTAGATCTTGATCCCCACACCAGGGATATGGTCTTTATATTTGCCCCTTGAAGATATGCCAGCTCACAGCAAGTAAATTAAAGCAATTATTTCCTTGCACACCTTCCAGATCTTGCCTATCTTTAATCATAAAAATGGATTTATTCTATTGGAAACAAAATTCTTTGGTTTGAAGACATAATTATCCGTTTCTTAGCCCTTTTGGTCCAATCATTGTTTAGATCTATTGCAATCTCAGCAAGTACTTTCCTAATGTATCCTTACCCAGTTTGATATCAGCTTCAGACAGGATATTCTGCAAGGCACCTACCTATCTGAGTGTGCCAATGCAGTAGGAGCTCTGCTGTGGTGAAAGAGAATTTTCCATTGTTCCCAAAAGGCTTTGGAATATTTTCTATGTTTGAATGACTAGAGAGGCAGCCAGAAATGTCCCTGCTCTTTCTGTCAAACTTTCCTAAAATGTTTATTCTCTATATTTAATATGATATACTACGCATACTGTATCGCTTCAAGGATAACTCCTTAAAAGGCAACTTTCAACAATGTAATAGAAAGCATCACACAACCTGTAAAAAACAACAAAATTATATAAGCAACAGTTCAGCTAAAAGATAATCTCATAAATCATATCAGTACATCCACATTAATATTGATCATAAAAGGCCTGCTAAATAAATATTTTCTAAACAAAGTTGAATACCGACTGAGACAGAGATAAATTCTGGATCTCCTAAGGAGGGGGGATTCTGATATTTTTAACAGCTGCTGCAGAAAAACCTCCTTAATACTTTGCACATCTATATTTCAATCTCATTCAAAGAATATTGGGACAAATGTACCAAAGTGAAATGAAGAGAAAGCCTTTATAGTATCTAGTATAGTATCTAGTTTGGAACTGGAACAAATTCAAAAGTGGAAGGTAAATTTTATATTCCCAACTCTGAGATAAATAAAGTGATCTAGTAAGTGGTGTGTATGATTTTGAACATAGCATTCACCTTGCATAGCGCCCGTAAATATTTAATTTAAACTGAACAACAAAAAATAGCAAAATGAATATATAGACTGAATTAAAACTCATTATACATATAAATTCATAAATTGCTTGATTGTTTAACTATTAAATGGTGGGTTGTTTCCTTGCTTGCTTGGTTGAGTGCCATCCTGCAATTGAATCACCTTGCTGCTGTCCAAACTCTTAATCTTTTACCTTCCACTTTTGAATTTGTTCCAGTTCCATCCTTAAACAGCTAGATAATATTTCCAGTATCTGAAAACTAGATGCTATAAAGGCTTTCTCTTCATTTCACTTTGAGACTATTCACTGTAATGTCCATGCCAGGATCTTTGGACACATTAGCATGGTACACATTTAAGAACTTTATCTTGTACATCTGTATTTGAAAGTTACTAATGAAGACCAGATTCCATCATCATTACAGGTGCATTGTATTCTTGCATTGAATACTCGGTAAGCATATTTTAGAAAGCAATCACACAGCCACTCCTTTGATAATGGAAAGAAGGAGAAAGATAACCAGGCTGCATACCTTCTGCCATGAGAGCTAAAATCCAGTTGATTGATAAACTGAACAGCAACCTAATTTTGTCTGAAAAACTGCCAATTTAGATTTTGGATGACAAAACTTTTGCAGGTTTTTTTTTTTTATATGGGCTATCTATTTATTAACTTTTGAACTTCTGCTTTAGAAAAAGTTTTTTTTTTAATTTCTAATAACTGTCTATATAATTTGTATTATTTTAGCTAGCAATAAAGTATAACAGCTACAGGAAATGTTGTTGTGTTAAGTGCATGTTGTGTTTTAATACGAGTTTGCTGTGATATGATTTGCACTATATGTGACTGGTTTTGTTTTCAGTGTAGACTTCTACCAACTTTCATATCCTATAGCCTCCCCATTTCTATTCATTTCAAGCCGCAGAAAAGGGCATTGCAGGAAAAGGGAAGCTGTTTGTTTTTTTTTACTGCTCACTTTCAGTACCGTATAAGTTACTTCTACTTCTGAATTGTGCAGAAACAAGGTAGAAGAAAAGTTGTGAGACATCAGAAATCTCCTAATCCTTGCAATGCTCCTTCCTGCTGTTGCAATGCTGTTGGCATGGGAAGTAAAGAAAGCCAGTCCTTAAGCCCTGCAGCAGAAGGGCTAGTCTGCATAGCCACTGCATTAAAACCCTCAAGCAGTTTAATTTATAGCATTCAGTGTATTACAATAATACAATGTTGGTCCTATTTTTATATGCATTCTGAACAATGTATAGCAGATAAGAATCAAACAATTTAAGAATCATTTCAGAAGAGAGACAGAGAAAATGTGTTTAAAAATATATTAGAGATATCTTTAATGATTCCTGCTTTTGTGCCATAATCAGCTGCATTGCATCAACTAGCAGGAACTAATGTTTACCTTCTAGTATTACAAACTGGGTTTTTTTTCCTTTCCCTGCATATGAACATATGCCAAAAAATTTTGCAGTAGGAACATCAGAAAACCAGAATATTCCATGTGAACAGATATTTATTTTAATCTTAATACTGTGGGAGTCTGCTAAATTTGTTTTTTATGTGGCAGTACCACAGATATAAATCTTAATATTGTTTGCACAAGGACAAAGGTTAATGATTTGACTTAGAAACCAAAAATATCTTTTCGACTAAAATATGGTTCATATACTACTGCGTTTACCTGGCAGAAAGACAACCCTGAATGAAGACCGTTCCTACCAAAACAAATCTATATTACCTTGTCCTTAATATCAAAAATTTTCCCATTTCTAAGTTAAAGAATTTGAAAAACAAACCCTTATCTTCCTTCCATACAAATACAGTAAATACAGTTAAGAAAACTAACTTTCCTCAAAATCTAGACTGCTTATCAATACACACTTCATTTTTTAAGAGCATAATTTGGTCTTCTGAATGAGGTCTTAATTATATTTCTTCAAAACTATATTTTTATCAGAAAACTCCATAAATATCATCTATTTGTTATACTCCCGTAATTCCATTTTTCCCTCCTTTTTTTCTTACTTCTAACTATATGTCAAGGAATAAAATTCAGGTCAGCTATACAGTTCCTTACATTAATGCTAAGAATTACATCTTGAAAAAAAATTATGCAAGGTTTTGAAATCTGTATTTACCCAACCCTGTGGGAAATTTATAGCTTGGGGCACATATTATCTCTTCGGTCTTGTGTCTATAAATATTTTGTACATTATCTAATACTTAAAGAATGTCAAGCAACTGATAAATATGTATAAAAATATACGTCTGGTTACCATTTATATTCTCATGATTTCTAACCCTTTAAAACAAGCTGAACATGGTAATCATTTTGGTGCAAAGTATGTTCATTGCTTAAATAGCTTTAAAATCAGAATACTTTTGACTAGTAACTGCTGATATCACCAAAGGACAGGAAACATTGCTATTGTTGTAACAGTTTCTACACAGATGGGCCATTTAAGGATTGGAAGTACAGGTATGAAGTATTCAACTGTGAAGTGGACAAAGATGCTTCAGAGCTGGAGTGAGTACCAGCTTCTTAAAAGGAGCCACACATTTTCCTGGGCTTATATGGTTGTTGTGAGGATTTGGAGAACATACACAATTGAGTTAAGGAGGTAGCAACAGAGTGCAATCTTGGGTCACCAAGTCTTTAAACTCCCAACATATATTTCCTAAGCCTGTGCAGCAACTATGGTAGCCCAGAAAAAAACATGGCTCCAATAAAACCTTTTCTTGTTTTAGATCTAAATACTGCACACCACTTGTATGAATTTGGGGATCTCCTGGACTTGCAGATACTGCTCAGAGAACAGAAGGTTGCCCTGGCCTGAAGAGCCTTTTCACAATTGTGCATTTTTCTCAACAAGAGCGAGCCCCTTTCTCATGCCCTAGTCATCTCATAATAAACTCTACATGGGGCTGCCTTCTAAGACATCTAGATTCACTTAACAACCATGGTAATTAGCTGAACAAGTGCTGTAAAAAAGGGCGTAAAATCAAGTCAGTGATACCCCACTTTATGGTTGTCATGACTTACAACCGTAATGTGCATAAGTCAGAGATCACCTGTAATTGAATTCAATTGCCTACAAAATAAGGTACTGATTTAATAAAAATTGCCTCCCATTTGCATATATTAACATTTTCTATCTCATATATATGGCCCTTTCCAGGGGGGGGTCTGGTGGAGCTCGCAGGGACTTGGGAGAGCCCCTAACTAAGACTCTGTGGGGCTTGGAGAGCCCCCAATAACCTCAGAAAGACAAGAAGCAGGGGAAAGCTCTTAATAGGCTTAATTGAACTTCTGGGCATTCAGCCAAGAGCATTTCACACCTTGTAAAAATGTTGCAAGCTAGATAAACAATCCAGTCAGTGCTTGCAAGGGAGAGTCATTGAGAAAATCAGATAACATAGCCAGTAGCCTCTGAGGGGATTAATTCCCAAATAATAAGAATCACATAACTCACCAGAAACTCCACTAAGACTCCAACATCCCTCTCACAGTCACTGCTATTAAGCCTGTTTCACCCAATATTTTATTTAAGTTCTAAATGCAAATAATAGACAACTTTTTGGTATATATCTTTTTTTAGATAATTAGGGCAAAAAAGCAACATCGGGTTGGCCACATTCACTTAGTCACATGACCACCTAGCCACACCCACCTGGTCACATGAATACCTGATTACATGACCACCCAGCCACATGACTACCCAGCCAGTCATTAGGGCAGAGAGCCCATTACTAAAAAATTTGAAGCCCGCCCCTTTCCCCTTAGAAATGCACACCATTGAATACTCCTTTGAGCAGAAACAGCCAGAATAAGAAAAAAAAATAAGCTAAGGATGGGGTTTAAAGTGATATGAGAAGGGTAGTAAATAAGGAAAACAAAGCTTGGAAAAAATTAGGGGAAGGGAAGAAAAGAGACAAAAGTTATGTTAAGATATTACAAAATAGTTGAATTTAACCATGGAAGCAATAGGGATTAGCCACCCCATAAATTGGATGACAACAGCTAATAGCATTCTTAGATGCTTATTTTCAAAAGCATTTGTGCTATAGTTGTTTGTAGCCATTTGTTCCTTTTCAACAGTAATTATTTGAAGAAAATCCTCATCTTTCTAGCAGGTAAATAGAATAATGTCAACCAACTGGCATTTCTAAGTCTGATGTTTATATCTGTGAATAAAAATTTATGACTGCTTTCATACTGATCTTTCAGATGTCTTAGTACTATCTCCCTACATGATCCAAGCACATGGATCATGTTCCTATTTTGTTTAAATTACAAGCAAGAAAAATACACAGGAGAAGAAGCTTCCTAGAACACTTTCCCCAAACTTAGTAGCCACACTATTGACTGGGAATTATACAATTTGTAGGCCCAACACATTGAACGCTCATTTCCTCTGGTTGGGGGAAGACTACAAGCTGTCTTCATTTCACAATGATAATTGGAACTGGAAACTCTGTCACTAAGCGATGTGGTTGCAAACTGTTAACACTATGTGATTGCGCCCTAGTACAACATCATTTGCAGCAGTTCCGGTGCCATCCATTTCTCATTGACCTTGTTTCTCAGAAACCAGCAGTGAAGTCAAAAACGCTAATCATGTCATCACAGGACATTGCAACCATCAGAATTGCAAGCTGGTCACCAGGCGTCCAAATCGTGATCACGTGTCTCCAAAGATCCTGCAATGCCACTACTACAAGGATCCATCATAAGTTCCCTTCATTCAGTATGATCCTAACTTCAAACAGTTGCTGAATGAGTAGTCATTCATCCAGGACTACCTGTACTTTAGTACCTCTGTAGTCAGTCCAGAAAAAAAAACAGGCTTTCCTTGTTGCCAAATTGGGGACATGTCCTTATAGATGTGGCCATATATTAAGAGGCAAATGAGAGGGGGGGAGAAGGAGGGAGGGAGGGAGAAGGAGAGAGAGTGAGTTTCAAAGCATTCAAATTATGATTTAACAGGCAGGGAATTTTGGTGCAGTAAGTAACACCAACAGAAACTGAGAAAAGGCTCTGAAAATCAGGCATATTGTAGTGGTAATATCATGCCTGGGTATGATGATCGACAGCATATTTCTGATAGGGTGGGGGGCACTTTTACATGAAACAAATAATGGGCAGATTTAATAGAAATCCATGTGAGGAGGTTGATGTCTTCTAAAATAAAAATAAAAACTTGTGAAGGAATATATTAGTTTCCCTACATAGCTTTTCCTTAAGTCCTTTGCATAGTCCATCTTTTCCCTTTTTTCAACCATTGAAATTTGTTTTTAATAAAGAATTTCTTTCAGCAGATTCCACAAGGTTCTAGGTTTCTCCATATTTCTAAATGAATAACTACATAGGTTTGTAGATAGTACCTGCCAGTTAATGTAATCAAGTGATAAAATTTCAAAGTGAAGGCTATATACCCTGAAATTTCTATCTCTAAGCTATTTAAATATTAAATTTTAATGACCGTTTCAAAATGATGGTATTTTCTCAATTCATGGAACAAAATTAATGAAATATATAAACTTTGGGTCGCTTTCATACATTGGTTTGAAACAAAAAAAAAGGTTCAACAAAAACGGATCAATTTTTAAGTGGTTCTTGGGAAGCAAAATCCCTTTAAGGCCTCTGTTAACCTTGCCACTTCATGTGAACTGTTTGGAATACTGAATGATTCTAATCATTTGCCTACAGATTATGTCATCTATTATAGTTCCTGCAGTGTTCTCTGCCCTCTGCAGGCTGTTTCAGTCATAATCAAAAGGCAGTTAACAAAAGACTCACAGTATTTTAAACACATATTTTCTGAGTTTTTCTAGAGGCAAGTTAAGTTTTAAAAAAAGATCTGCCACTTAAAACAGGGTGTTGCTTATAAAAATTACTGTTGAGCTGTCAGTTGTCATCTATGATTTATATATAAAATATCTACAATTGTTCCAAGCTTCAAGCTAATTGAGTAAAAATTGTCATTAATATAGCATGTTTAAAAGTGCTGGAAATTGATGGATTTATCTCCATTTTTGGAAGATTGTCACATTTCTCTGAGATATTGAAGAAACTATTGGTGTACTTCATTCTAATTTGTCAAGAAAGATGGTCCAGCTTTAGCTATGTGATGTTCTATCTAGACAATAGCTCAGAAACTTCCGTTTTCCTGCCATTGAAGCCTGTTTTGTCCTAGCTGGTGGCAGAAAAACTGCTCTTGGATTTGCCTCTTGGTTTATACAACATTATTCTTCAAAAGCAATCAAGCAGTTAATATTTTGCAATCAATTTGCACTCAGTCCAAGAAAATAGAACAAGGAAGAAGGAAAACATAGAAAACTAAGAAACATCTAGCCTTTACCAAATCCTTCATATTGTTATGTAATGAGTTTCATAACAAAGGATATAGCCACTGCGAGACATAGTTCTGCTGCGAACTTCCTTTTAAAAATAATATTAAGAAAGCACTAACAATCTGAAGATATATTTACTAGCATTTGAATGTTGTGGTGTATATAACAACAGCTCCCAAAGAAGTAGTTGTTTAATAGTTCTTTTTAAAATTTCTTGAATGTAAAAAAGTTGCTAAGATACATATAATTTCAGAATCCAGAGTATTCATGTTGAATGCAGTGTGATCATTTTAGAAGAACAAAATAATTGACTACTCTACTCCTTCATTTCACAGAATGTAACCATTTATTTTATTTTTGAATGTGTGGATCAAAATCAATATTCTGAGTTGTCTGCCTACATAAGACAACAATTAGAGATAGCTTGTCAAAAAAAATGTCTGCTGTATTTCCTAGGCAACTTGGTTAAAGATACTTATAAATCTAAAGATAGATTATAATATCAGTAACCAAGAATACATTTCATTCTAGTTTTTAAATAATTAACAGTACTTAAGCCTTGTTTGGTTATTTGTTAAATTTGTTTGCCACCAATCTTGGTGCAAGACAACTCTACCTGGCTTACAACACTTAAATAAAACTCTCTCTCTCTGTCTGTCTCTCTCTCTGTCTCTCTCTCTCTCACACACACACACACACACTATCACATTAAAATTGCAATAAAATGCAAGTGATAACTAAAGAGAAAAGGGGTAGAATATATGGGGGGGAGGTGGCAACTGCTATTAGTCTATCAACCACCTCCAGTGTATTACTGTTTTGGGGGCCCAGATCTTCAGGCTGTTGCAAAAAGCAGGAGGGTGAGAGCCAATCTCATCTCGGGGCAAGATGTCCCTTTTCTGATTGTTATTTAGTATTTTAGAAATTACTTAAAGGGTTTTTTTTATATTAGTTTTAATATTTATGTTTTTATTTCTGATAATCCATACTGAAAATTTGCTTTTTAATAGGGAGAAATAAGATTTTAGAGATGAGTTTATACAACTGGGATGAAATATGGAATGAAGAGATGTTTGCTTTTATTTTACGATATAGTGGTAAATTCTTAGTGTTGATTATACTTTCTGGGGATAAAAAGGGAGTTTTTCTTTTTCTGCACTTTTTAATTTTGAATGTATTCTTCATTTGTATAATTTTATTAGTATAATATAATCTTTAAAAAAATATAGGAGAGTTTTTCTTGTTAGCACAAAATACAAAGGAATTACAATATCTGAGGGGCTGCCACAAAGAAGAGAGCGATTCTCCAAAGCACTTGAAGGCAGGACTAGAAGCAAGAGATGGAAAGTAATCAAGAAGAGAGCGAACCTTAGAACTAAGGAGAAATTTCCTGACAGTCAATTGGAACAACTTGCCTCCAAAAGTTGCAAGCACTCCAACACAGGAAGTTTTTAAGGAGAGATTAGACAATCATTTGTCTGAAATGGCATAGGGTCTCCCGTTTGAGAAGCGGGTTGGACTAAGAGACCTCCAGTCCTCTGGTCCCTTCCAACTCTGTTATTCTGTTTTGTTTTGTTTTTTTTAAGGAAAACACCAGAGGTACATGTGAAGAAGAGTTTCCCCTTTGGTAGAAAGGATTAATTCGTATATATCTACCATGAAAATTGTTTCAGAATAACGTTTTTCTAGATTTTATTCAACCCAGAAGCACCCCAGTGCTTCTGACTCAAGTGCAAAAACAAAAACAAAAAATTGTGTTGACTACGAATCTACTTTCTTTCCTTTTTTTTCTTTCCTGATGTCTTTTTAAAAATAACAGGTTGTAGAGATGGTATATCTGCATGAGATTATAAAAATAAAGATTGCCATGCTTGTAAGGAGGAGGGTCGTCTAACAGTTATAGTGAGCAACAGAATTTCTGTGAAACCCCCCCAAGGAAAAAAAATGGCACAAAGACGTCAAAGAATATTCAGAACCTGCCTGGCTTCTAGTGAAAAAGTGTATTTCATAGCAGAGCTTCAGATTGCTGGGCTTTACAAAATGGTGTCAGAAAGAGCAGTTCGAGTACTTCGACATTTTCATTGCTATTGAGTCTCAATGTGGCATGAAGGATGGTGTTTCTTCATTAGTGAATTTTTTTTCCTAACGTTTTCCCCACAAGTGCACTAATTGCTTTGTTTTTAATCAACTGAGTATTGGTCCATTGGTTGCAATAGGAATTAATCAATCAGCTTATCCAAACCTGAGATCATAGGCTAAGAAAGAATGACTGACCCAAATTCACCCAGCTTTCATATGAAAGGCAGGACTAGAGTTTATAATCCCCTTTTCTTCTAGCCTGATGTTTTAACCACTGGACCAGAGTAGACATGTTATTATCTAACAAGTGCCCCAAACATTCTGTCTAGGCAGTGTTCCAAATGTCTCTAAGAAACTGACATCTATTCCCAATTGTAATTGATTTTCATTTATTCTTCAAATACCTGGATGCTAAAATCCCCCCCACCCCAGCTTGTGACATGCTGTTAAACTGTTAATTTGATAAAATACTAGAACATTCTTTCCTGCTCAATGCTGTACTGTTCATTAAGTCTTATTATCCATCTTATTGCCATGGTAATAGTTTTTGCATACTTAGGTAAATCAGATTCACAGCTGATCCTACTAGTTTTTACATCTCCTCTAAGAAATTTATCACAGTACCACTTCCCTGATGGACGTATATCTTTTGTGAGAATAATATATTTCTCTAGAATCCCTAGATTAGAAAGTAAGAGTCATTCATAAAAATTTATCTGAATAGTATTTAAAAAAAAACATCAGCACCCAGGAAGGTATTGATTGGTTGCATCAACATAGATACATAATCTGTCAGTGTAAAAAAACTCTTTAGTATAACATATGTCAAGTAAAACTGTGTTTTTATTATTTATTATGTTTGTCTGTTTTGGCTGCAACCTTATTGCTCTTAATCTATAAAAATATGAATGGAGATGGAACTGCAGTTTTTGACGGTTTTCAATGTTGGGTTTTTATGGTTAAAAATGTGTTTTCTTTCAGCTTCCTAGAAAGACTAGACAGTGTCAGTCTGCCTGATTACACGCCCACAGATCAGGTGAGTAAAATGGAGTAACAAATGTGAACTAGTGTGAGAGCCAGCTTTAATAAATTATATGAATTCAAGCAGGCTTAACTTGGGAAATATGTTGAATTCAATGATCTTTTTATTCATTTATCCCAGCCATAGTTTAACAAGTCATATGTTGTTCCCTTATTGTGTGTCAAGTTGTTTTTAAAATTGAGGAAAGGTTTAAGAGGTTTGTGGAGTGGAATTTTGGGATGTAAAAAAAATCAGGTATTCTGTAAACAAAGAGTGAAATAATTCTGCTGGTGCCTATCACATTATAATTCAGTGTAATATTTAAATAAAGTCCAGAATTATGTTTGTTTTGAATTCATACAGTAATATGTGCTCACTGTGTTAGTTATATGAAGTTGTTGATATATCACGTTTCTTCGCAGGCCAAATATGCTGCATTAAAATGGAAAATTTCACAGACCCAATTGTTTTTCATTTCCAGGATCTCTTAAGATGCAGGGTTTTGACTTCTGGGATTTTTGAGACAAGATTCCAAGTAGACAAAGTAAATTTTCAGTAAGTAATAATGATCTTTAATTTGTGTCATGTTTTATAAAACAGTGGAAACGCAGACATAATTAACTTTTTTTAATTCCAAGGTTTTCTTTTAAGAAATTGCTCATTTATGGCATTCAGGGTAAT
This sequence comes from Pseudonaja textilis, assembly GCF_049901715.1. NCBI lineage: Eukaryota > Metazoa > Chordata > Lepidosauria > Squamata > Elapidae > Pseudonaja > Pseudonaja textilis. Next base: position 149,759,718 of record NC_141992.1, on the reverse strand, counting down.
AGATCAAGACAAGATGTCCAGGATGTTTCTAACATAGGACATTATTTAACATTTGCTAAGTATTTTTATTTGATGTATTAGTCTGTGGACCTTAAATTTAGTATAGAAGATTAGTATAGTACAGAACATTAATATAAAAACTAATGTTTCTATTAGTTCATATATAATGAGTTAAAGAACAGGAATGTATTAATTGATAGAGCCAATTTAATGGACAACTTTAAAATTTCACTAAATAAGAAAGCTCTTTCATAAATAATATAGTGCATACAGAATATTGTTACTATTATTCCTATTCTTTTGGCTGTAATAAGCTTTTTCTTACCTAATAATTTTAATATCAAAGCTGCCAGTTCATTTTTATGTAGAATATTCTCAAGGATAGTTACTTCTAAGGATTATATTATTATATATTAATAATTGTTGCTCATATCATTCTAATAAGATTGAATACATTGCAAAGTTTCTGAAATAGTTACTAAAATTGAAAAGCTCATCCAACCTTCCTTACACATGGAATCCCCTCTCTATAAGTTGGTTTGCCCAATTCTTTTTATTTAACTTTGAATATAGCTTTAGAATTGCTGTTACATTTGTACTCAGCCACACTAATCCCCCCTATTTTCAGCTGAGCAAATCAACACTAAATGGACACCTATTATTTAGTCTGCCCTTTCCTAAATTTGACCAAAACGTAGCCTTAGCCTATATTTTGGTCAAATGAGAGTTAACTAAAATTTGACAGCAGATATTACAAAAGAATGTTCCATTTTGCTTTCATGCAGTATTTATTGCATTTTCATTTCCGTTTGCAAAAGTAAGTGTACACTAAGCAAATGTGATTTTCTTTGTACATTCACAAAGAATAATAGCCTCTGGCTTTCCAACAGCATGTTTGATGTAGGTGGTCAGAGAGATGAAAGAAGAAAATGGATCCAATGCTTTAATGGTAAGAAATGTTTTCACATTCTGTATTTGTTCTGAATGCTTGTTGTTTATTTCTTAAAGTAAATATGTATTATTTTTTATTTATCGGGGCTTATTGTGTCATCCTTTATAAAATCTCATAGTTTTGTTTATATGTATAGTTACATTGCATTTATCATCATACGTGGGAAGCATAGGTGTTTCTGATTAAGTGTTACTCTTTATGTTCTATCTATGGTATGTTCTTCCTTAGATGTCACAGCTATTATCTTCGTTGTGGCCTGTAGCAGCTACAATATGGTCATAAGAGAAGACAACAACACAAACAGATTGCGCGAGTCCTTAGATCTCTTCAAAAGCATCTGGAACAATAGGCAAGATACCTGCATAAATCAGCTGCATTGGTTTGGTAAAAATGTATCTAGGATGGGTGGGGGATTTTTGTAAAAAATCTGTTAGAACAAATCAAGATGCCTATTCTGATTTTAATAATTGTTGCAATCTTCAGATTAGTACCTGGTTTTCGTAGCATCATTATAAACAGAGGCTGATGAGATGAGACTTAATGGACTTCCCATTCTAAAGCAGTTTGGACAATTGGCTCAATGTACAGTGATTGCATCAGTTTATATTTTTTTATGCCAATGATGTCTCAAAGAACATCAGTTACATCAATTCAGATTTAATAGATATTTGGTTCCAATGTATATCCCATAACTCCCAGTTGGTCTGAAAAAATATTTTCCTTCTCAGACGGCTGTTTTCTCTTAGAAAATATAAAAGTCAGCAGGTATATAGATGTTTAACTGTGTTGGATTCTGAATTAATTTTTGGCTCTTCACAGGTGGTTACGGACAATTTCTATCATTTTGTTTTTGAACAAACAAGACATGCTTGCTGAAAAAGTCTTGGCAGGGAAGTCTAAAATTGAAGATTATTTTCCCGAATTTACAAATTACACTGTACCTGAAGATGGTAAGTTTCTTAACTAAAGTCTTGTATGATTCAATGATTGTTTATGAGATGGATTAGTGATTAGATAACTTTTTCTGCATTACATTCTGTCCTTAAGCTGGTTTTCCAGTCGTATAAATCATTGACTCTACTCACCTTGTTGCTGGTCATTCTCCTCTCTTTGCTTCCATTTTCTTAGCATTAGAATCTTCTCCAGAGAGCTACATCTTCCCATAATTTATGCCTTATATTTCAATGATTAATGATTTGTTTGTTCACAATATTCTCAGGAGTATAGTCCAACATCACATTTCAAAAGTATCAAGACTCTGACCTGTTTCTTCAAAGCCCAACTTTTGTTTCCATTCACACACTGATTGTTCCTTTACACTTTTGTATATCAGAGTAGTATCATCACCCTAGCATGGATTATTGATCTTTCTTTCTCTAATATTATAATCACACTCATCTACTTTGAATGTAGCTTTCCTTAATATAGATGGCAGCAAATAGGTTGAATAAATAAGGGGAGGGTATTGTCCCTCTTCTTTGCCATCCTGTCCTAGACCCAGTCTGCTTCACTATATTCTGTCTATATTGTGGCTATTGGTTTTGCGTGAAAATAAAGACACTATGCACACATTTTTAAAATTTATATTGCATACATTTGAATAGATCTATGTTCATTACAGCAACACCAGATGCAGGAGAAGATCCCAAAGTTACAAGAGCAAAGTTTTTTATTCGGGATGAATTTTTAGTAAGTATTGGTGATTTTTTTAGACATTGTGTTAACTTATAAATTTGTTTGAATACAGTGTTTTATTTTTCTATAATTTTTCTTTAATTGTTATAAAAGCAATTCTATCTTGAAACCAGTCATCATTGAATTACAAACCATTATAGTCCATTTTTAACTCATCACATCTCTTTATAAGCTATGCAAAGCATGCAAAAAAAAAAAAGCAGCATGCTACCATAAAATCCTATTTTACTTACCCTCAACATCTTGATTGTGACCATTCATGAAACATTAGCTGCTCATATATTTTTCTGTGTGTTTTTTAGTTGTGAGTTGTAATAAGCTGCAGTGAAATAAACCTATAGTACTATATCACTTTATAGTGGAAAATCAGACTAAGCTTATCTGGTGAGTAGGTTGCAAATTTAACATATTCAGTTTACTGTCTGGTTAAGTTTTAGGCAAGTTGGGGGTTTTATCTTTGGAACATCCGGGCATTCCTTAAATAAATAGGCTTAATGCATAAATTTTTGACACATTAGCTTGAGTTGGTGCTACACTGACCAGTCTTCCCGCATCTTGTTGTCATTTCCCAGAAATGCTTTTATCCAACTTTGTTTTCAGCTACTTTTTCCTTATCTCTTACAGCGAATAAGTACAGCAACTGGAGATGGAAAGCATTATTGCTATCCACATTTCACATGTGCAGTTGACACAGAAAATATTCGAAGAGTGTTCAATGATTGTAGAGACATCATTCAGAGAATGCATCTTCGCCAGTATGAACTATTGTAATTAAGGACACCTTGGAGTCGGTGGTTTTAAGCATCTTTCTTTCTTGGCTTCCTCAGATGAAGTAGAGGAAGAGATATTAGATCCATCTGCCTCCTCAGTTCGTTTACTTTTATTAGACTTTCTAGTCAGCCCATGCTTTAGGGACAATATGTGTGTTTTATTTTTATATGCCACTTCTTTGTCATTCCACTGAAGTCTTTGGCTACCTCTGTTTCCTTTGGTTTTGTTTGTAAAATTTTGTTTATGTTTCATTAATTGGACATAGTCTGCTAATTTTTTTTCAGCAGACTTGTTAGTTCAAGCTGGTATCTGCTAGTTAGATGACACTGTGTCATACCTAGAATGTTTTTGGAGGGTTCCTTTTGTGTCATGACACTGAAGAGTACTTGAGAGAAAGAAAGGGAATAATGCACTTTGCTTCAGAATTAGAAAATACTGTTGGGGATGTATACATGCATGATGTAGCAGCACTATGATATTTATTACACTAAGTTTTTAACGAACTGAGTTGCAGGTCAACTGATGAAGTGACCTCCTCTTCTAAGCCATTGCTGGCCCAGGAATAGAGTAGGTAAGCAATTTTGGGAGGTTTGGAGCTAAGAGTCTCTCTACACCTCAGGCTTTTGAATTTAGAGCTACTTTTTCAGCCTATTGCATTTAGGCAGAAAATTCACCTTCACATACCATATTTCTTCTGTCCGCAAATGATTCAATTAATTTAGATCATTTTTGGACATCAGTCTTCTATGAAAATATAAATATATATATAATATATATATAATATATAATATATTTTTTTTGTTTTACTGCTGGTTTATTATATTGTACAGACTGTAAAGTGTAATATTATTTTGTACAATTTTATTGAAGAAAATACTTGTAGAAGATCTTTGTGCCTTGATTATGGCTGTACCTGTAAAATGAGCTAAGATGTAAGTATGTTTTTGATTGCGCTGTACAGCTTGATGTCAATTCTACCTACAGCAGTGACTGGAGGTTTGAAAAAAACTCTGTAGAGTTTAGGGTTTTTTTCTGATTTATATAAAACGTTCTTTAGTATAAAAATTATAAATTATGCAAATTTTAGTCATATTAACTTTCCAAGTAAGTAATTGCTGCTACTGTGGCAGCAATAGCCTTTCAGACTCAGCTTTAAAAAATGATTTAAGTGTCCAAATTGCAACCTGGTGTTAGTTTCATGGGAATATCTTGCTTTACCTTTAAAACTATGTTCAGTAATTCTTTGGTCATTCATAAACCGTTCACAATTACAGATTGTGAATGTGCAAAGGCACCATTAGATAAGTTTTTTTTTTCAATCTTTGTTGCAACAGCTGCTTTTATTGTGCAAATTGCAAGAAAGAAAAAGGTGTAATCCTTGTGTTTGGCCTAAGAGAATTACAAAATGACGTATTTATTTCTCTTAATAAACAGATCATAGAAAATGGTTTTATTTTAAATATTGTAGAATCATAATGTTTTTTTCAAACTTGAATAATTTATGCAAATGACATTCACAAAATAAGTTGTGGTACAGTTCAGCATAAAAGCAAGAATTGGTGTAGCAATAAGGCATGCCTTTCTCAGTAACTATGAGATTGTTTTATATTTTATACATAGGCATTATGTCAGAGTACAGTTTCCAGTGCCTGAGAAAATCTGTACGAGTATTTAAAATTTGTAGATGCAATAACAAATTCAAAACTTCATAGATTATAACACTTAGCTTTATCTTTGCCTTTTGCTATGAAGATAAATTACTCTTAAAATATTTTGATGGCATAATGTGAAACTATTTTTAAATTAGGAAGGCATGTTTATTGCATATATAACCCCAGATCACTTTTAGAAACTGAGAAACAATTTATCTCTGCAAAAGAATCAGGCTAGTAATCTGTCAAAATACTCTGATTTTAAAGCATTTTAGATCCACTCTGAAACTGGTACTTTGACATACTGTATTCAGTCATAACCTTGTTCTGTTTCCAAGATGATTGAAAGACGTTTATTTTGATATGATGAAGACATACCAGTCTAAAGATTCATATTTCCTCTACAAAGAAAGCAGTGAAAATGTAAACTACTGCCTGTTAAAAAAAGTGGATGGTTCTGTTATTGAAAGGAATGGGGTAGTTATTGTAATTCTATCCCTTCTTCTTTGTTTGCTGCAAATGTCACAGATTATATTCTATTGTTTGGACAATTTTAATCTAATGCCCTCCAAATGGATTTTGTTTACAACTTCCAGAACTCTTTCCAGCATGCCTGGAAATTTTGGGATCTGTTGTCTCAATTCTTAGATGGGCAACATAGCTGAGGAAGGCTAACCTAAACTCTTCTTTACAGAATAAAATTATATTTAAAGTTTATATAAGTAGATGAAGAAAACCAAGTTTATAAATTTCTGCAGCTTAATTTATAATGCTTCTTTAAGTTGCATACTTAAGCACTTTTTTAATGCTATTAATCAGATAGGATTTAAACATTTAGGAATGGAATGCAAAGTTTCTGGTAAGGTTTATTTTTCTTGGGGTAAAATAGTCAGTCATGCAAACTGAGTCATACCATAAAAACTCTGTGTGAATCTGAACAGTAGTTGTTTACATCTTATTCCAGGAGAAATGTTCAACCAAGCTTCAGTCCATGTGTTCATGGATACAGAGTGCACACCCTTATTCTGAATGTACAAGGGACTTCTTCTCAGTTTTCTACCTGGTTTGCCAATACTCTGCAAACTCATTAGCAGAGGGGTTTTTTTTTGTTGATGCTGTCACATGACTACCATCTAAAACAATTTACATCTAATTTAAAAGTGACTCACAAGGGTAGAAAATTATGTCAGCTATTATAATTATGTTTTGCTTCTGTTTTTGGTAATACCTTGCTGTAAAATAACTACATCATGTATTGCTGATATCAAGGAAATGAAGTACCACTTCAGATGGTCACGCAGCAATAACACTTTAAAATTCTTTTTCTATGACAAAGACTGAGCCTCTAACAGCATAGGGCACTAGTGCAGACACAAAAGGAGGCTTGTAGAGCTTAGTGTACAGTTACAAACTTTTAATATACATATTTGATACAAAAAAAAAACTTTAGCAAGAAAACCATTCGTTTGATTGTAGATTACAATATTTTTGTACAGCATGAAGCAGTTACTTTATCCTGTAGTAAAAAAAAAAGTCCTATCAACTGTCTAGAGCTTTCTGTCTGTAAGAGCAGTTTGCCTTTGGGCTAGCAATTCAAGTACACATTTGCTGGCATGAATGTAGTCTGATGGATTGTTCTTTAGCTTTGGTGTGTCAGTGACTGATTCCAAGTGTCTGACTTTTCATAGTGCTTTATATTTAGTGATTAAACGCTGAACAAAATGGTAAGGGGAAAGAAGGGGCTGAAAGTGAGCCAGAATGAGGACTACCAGCACGAATCCTGCTGTACAGTAAATGGCTATTACTGTGTTCTCATATGGAAGAAAGCACTTGTAGAGGGAGACCTCTGTTGATGTTATGCTGCCCTGGAAAATGGAAGCAAGAGTTTAGAAAGTCTGAAGCAAATGGCTGTAGATATTGAAGATTCTATTAAGGAAGAGGGAAGTTGAGTTCTTCTTAAAGTAGCAGTACTTTCAATTGTTCATGGTCCAAGTGATTGCAGACAACTCTGAAACTTCTAATGGTAGTTGTTTTTGCAAATTAAGCACTGAACTGCCCTGTGTGAACATTTTGTGCCATGTAAAAAAAGGACCTTCCAGAATACAACAGCTGTTGTTTGACCGGACAAGGGAAGACTTATATAGTTAACAGCTTAAAACCCTTAATTATACTAATGGTTGCTATATAATTGGGGGAACCAAGCGTTTGAAATTGCATGAAATAAAATACAGCGTAGCTCTATTCTTATAGAATTGGGAAGGGAGTGGGATTATGGATAATCTAGCCCCATAGATAAGCATCCACATGTCAAGAATGCTAGAAACATGATCTGCTAGACTATTTGTTAAATAAGGACTTTAAGGAAAATATAGGTGAAAGTTACTGCTTCTCAAGGAGAACAATTTAAAGTTGCATTACCTAAAATGAGACAAATTACAATAGAGCTATAATTGCTTTGCCTTTCCTGAAGCTCAAGGAGCCAAAAAAAGTAAAGTTAGCATAGAACCAGGTCTGAAGATAGCAACATTTAAAACAAAGCTTAGAACCAAGAATATTTTTTTTGTGCTCCGGGTTTATTAAGAATTGTAAACTAGTATACCCAAAGCAAACTGTGAATTAAGTTTCTCTGAATAGAATTTTGCTGCCCTATGATATAATTTGCACTTTTGAAAGACAAAGAATCCCAGAGGGAAAAGATGGTCTTGTGAGTAAATCAGTCAAGCAAAAACAAGTCTCAATACTGTTTGTTGCAGACTACTGACGATTGTTGTAGTCAGATTGTTTACATTGCATCCTCTTTATAGAAACGTACTAAATATGCTTGCGTTTAGAATTGTAGACCATAAACCTTACTTTGCACTCTACAAGCTTGATGGCTCTCCATGTGTATGTGCTTTATAAAGTGGGTGCTTTGTATTCAACTTAAGTGTACTTTTGGAGAGGATGGAAGGAGCTGTTCTGTTTTGCTTTTTTTTTTTTTTACAGGTAGCATCAGTCTGAGAAAATAGCTGATTGCTATGTTGATTTATATTATGGAAAAATATCTGATAAAATAAACATTATTTAAATTTACCATTATGAAACTAGGATTGTTTCTGTTCCTCCAACTGAATGATGGAACACTGATTTCATGAATGTTACCATTATGAAGCACTTCACAGGCACTATGGGTATGGCCACTCAGTATCAATCGAGGATGAAACCACCACAATAGCTATAAAGTGGAATAAAACAGCACTGTTACCATTTCTACTTTAAGAAACAACCCCGCCACACAGCACACCTTGCTTTCAGCTTCCCCTCGGTCATTTTAATCATTCTAATTTATTAATAATAAATACTAATTTATTTGAGTTGTTATCCATCCATCCATAAAACACTATCAGATCGCCTCAGAAATACCAGAAGTAACTCAATGTTGACACATAGCTGATTCCAAAACACTTGTCCACATCCTTGGGAGAAGAATGGTTCAGCATTATCCGGGAATATTTGGACTTGGTAGGGCTCAGGGAACATAATGGTTGAATTCACTTTGGCATATCATGAAGAAATAAGCATGATAGGAATAATGTGCTTGATATTTCCACCGCCAAGTTAAAATACTTTTTGCTTCATAGTGGTCCTCAAATATGTTGGATCAGATTTCAAACTTTCCCACCCAGCAGAGCTTTGAGCCACAAAGACTGAGAATTGCAAAAAATGTTTTGCATGGTTTCTTGGTTCAAATTGGAGGCTCTGGCAAATTTTAACAACCAGAGCATAGTTTATTCTTAGCTATTTAGGTTGTTTGGGAGACTGAAGCTAGGGATGATAGTTTCCACATCATAAGTGGTTTATTTAGTCACTGCTTTCATGACATATGAGGAAGCAGTTGAACGGTATACCCAAGCTCAACTGTTCATTTACATTCAATTACCATGAATGACTCTACTTAGCCTGTTCCCTACCCTTTGTCTATTTGTAGGCAGTGAAACATACAAGCGCTATATTTAAAGATATATCTATTTTCCTGAGGATATCCCTCAATAGATTCTTCATTATCAAGATTCTTCATTGGAACTCATTAGTAATGTGATGGCCTAGACCAGGGGTTTCAAACTCAAGGCCCGGAGATCAGATACTTTAGATCCTGGAAACAACAAAGAACTGACCCACAGTGCCTCTGCCAATAAAAATGGAGCGCGGGAGGGCCACACCGTTTTCACTGGCAGAGGGTTGCAGGAAGCCGTGGCAGCTGAAAATGGAGCTTGGGAGCCTGTTTTCTCTGGCAGAGTGCTCGGGCCACAGTACCCCCAACACAAGTGATGTCAAGCTGGCCATGCCCACCCTGCACCCTGGTGCAGCCCTCAATGAAATTGAGTTTGACACCCCTGACTTAAGACAGATGGAGTTACAGGGATTTTTTTCAGGAAGCTAAAGCAGAATTCCTAACCTACATCACCTGCAATCCAAAGGTGTACAGTTTTGACTCCTAGTATACTTGATTGCAAAGTAAGCTCTACACTTTGCACAACCTAGGTCTTCTTTAAATAGATTGGTATCATTGAAAATTGGTGAATGTTTTGTAAGCAAATACAGTAAAAAAGAAAACCTCCCACATATGGTATGGCATCTTTCTTTAACAATGCAACAATATGCTGTCATCTTTCATAAGAGAGGAAGAATGTCACCCAAATTTCAGATGTCTTGAAGACAAAGGAAAGCCCCTCTTGCATTGGTCATTTTGTGATTATACTTATAGCACTGTGTGCCATAAACATTGTATGTAAATATTTGCTAAAAGAAAGAAGTTCCACTGTGCAACTTTGAAAGAGGGAAAATTCAGAGTTTTTCTTTGTTAACACAACTCAACAGTTAAAACTTAAGTATTGCAAAGCCTCTGATCAAAACAAAAATACCTTCTGGGAAGCTTCCTGAGAAAGCACATCATATTTCTCCCGAAAGAGGTCATTCTTTTTCTCCAGGGGAGCAGCATCTTCTCCTGTACATTCTGAGTCACTTCTTCTATAAAGAGGATAATGCTGAGAAGAATTAAAAGTACAAAATAGTTTTTCAATATATCCATGCAAAATAAAGTGCAGAGATCTCGTTCTATCAGTCTTCCAACCTACCTGCAATAGAATTGGAGCCGAAGTTGGGAGCTTATCCACATTCGTACAGCTTTTTTTATATTGATTTTGTTTCTGCCAACAAAAACCAGAAATTATGTAATAGGTATCTTCACAATAAAGTCATCATGGTTTTTAAGGAAAACTAGTATTTCATTAGAATTGAGGGGATGATACAGCTATATAAAACGATGTTCTAAAAGAAGATACCTCTCACATTCAAAGAACAGGTGAGTCAGTTTTAGGCATCACTTGAGTTACATACAAACAGGCAGAAAATGGCTGCAAGATGTATAAGCATATTTTAGCAGAATCTCCAAGGATGTTTTAGAACAATGTCTTAGGCACACAATACACTAAAAAAAGAAAACAGTCACAAGTACTGAGGGTGCCAACCCTTTAAGATTGATCAGACTAGGAAACCAAATTTTTGAGTACTACTAATTTTATTATGAGGTTATAGTAATAGAATCTGTAAGTGTGAATATGCTGCCCCCTCCCTTTATCTTGAAGGGATCTGGGGAAGGGGGATCAAGCCTGAGATGCTTTCTTAAATTACAATTCTGTCTCTAATTCAAATTTCTTTTATCTGACAGTAGTCTTGGTTACTGCTTTTCCTTCTGCTCAAAGTTATTCTCTCCACCCATTACAGAAGAAGGAGCACTAAGTATGCCACCTTCAGTTCTTTATAAATTTAACAAACATCAAACTTATCAGATTTAATTTAAAGAGTATGTATCAAGAGTTTAATTTAAAAAGGACTCTCCATCTACTAAATTCAGACGCAAGAGGGACTTCTGAAGATGATTACAATACTCAGCAACAGATTTGATAGTGCTACTGCTTTATTCATATCCACAATTTCATCCTGATTTTCCCAATGCCCAAGGATAGAAACCTTCACCCATAAGGGCTTTCTCATTTACTTCAGTGAAGAGAACACATCATTTTTAGAGGAAAAGGTACGTTTGCTGAAAGCACCGGAATAATAATTTGGGAAGGGTTTAGTTTAAAATAATTATTTACCTTGATAAGCTTTCCCAAAAATCATTATATGCCTACCTTCAGTGAGCAATTCAGTTGGTGGGAAAGTTCAATGAGTTTGGCTTCTGCTGTTCTGCAAATTATACACCTGTCACCTTCAAGAGCAACACTGTTCACTATAAGAAAACTGAATATAAGAAGGAAATATGCAAGTTGCAAGTTACTGCTAATAAATCCTTAACTTGGAAAGTAAACCCACACAGCATAAGAAGACTTCCCACTGAATATACTTCTAATGCGCTCAAGTAAATTATCATCCTCCGAATAGGCCTGGGAAGATGCAGAAGAAAATTCCTTCCACCAGGTACTTCTTTGTACTATACATAATATTTTTGGATTACAATAGACTGGGGCGGGGAGGGGGGGGGGGCATGTTACAAATAAGAGGAGAATTCTCCCTGGGTTTGCTCAGAACCTGCTCAAAGTAGTGAATGATCAAGAAAGAAAATAATCCTCACAAAAAGCCAAGTACCACTCACTCATCACGAAATCTCCAGAACCGTAAAGCCTACAAACTTGAAATTTGGCACGTATGTTCCTCTTGGCTTCTAGGTGCTCACTAAGAAATTATTTTTCGAAATGACCATCAGATCATTAGTATTTCTTATACAGTAATTAACACGCTCTGATGCTAAGGAGTTAGACGTACTCCCCCCTCCCAACCTGAAAAGAACTCTTCCAACTGCCAGTTGCCTCACATTCTGTTACCTCAATTCAAACTGGCAGACGTTCCACTCCTCTCCGGAGCAGTCTGAGGCTCCTTACAGTACTAAATGTCGGTACCTCACCAAAATGTCTATGCCTTCCACCTATGGAACTGCTTCTAGACTCAAGGTGGTGGGAGCGATATTCCCTTATGTGTTTCAATCACCGATCACCACTGATCCAACAGATTGTGAACCGAATTTCTCCTGCATAGCCCAATCACAAAGTTTTGTCATGAAGCACTAGTATCCAGCTAGTCATAAATATTTATCTTAGCACTGAGACTGTCATATGATTCTCTGTCTTAAATGTTAACTTGCCAAACCAACCAATGTATCATTGGTTACTAGGCATTAACACTGATATAAAAATGGAGTTTCAACAATGTAGAATCTTAAAATACTGTTATCTATAATAACAGGAAATGAACACATATTTCTATATAAAGGGCTGCAGTTCAATTAAAACCCAAATGTTAAAAGCAAAATTAGAGCAAATGTTATAAATATAATTTTATATGGCTAAGGAATTAATATCAGATAGAAAAAAAAAACAGATCACAAGCAACAGTTCTTATTTCAGCAGAAATATATTTAAAAGTATTTTCTGGATAGCCTAAAATTAACCTTAAAAATATGTTTATAATTTACTTTTAAATAAAATGTAATGAATCATGAAACTAATGCTTTGCTGTAAATGCGAAGGTACAAACACCAAGCACAATAATAAAAATCCCACTAAATAAAAAAAAAAGTTAACTCACTTTATCCCTTTCCGAGTTATTATGTTTTCGGAAGAGAAGTTGAAAACTTTAGAGAAACGTTCCAACTTGAATGATGTCATTCTAGGAACATATAATAAAAGACATAGCTTTTGATTATACCATATAAACACCATAATCCTAGCATGGAAAAAACATGACTGAATTAGAGCAAAATTTCCCCCTCTTCAATTTGGTCTGTAAAAAGTGGACCATCTTCACTACAAACCAATATTTTAATCTATATCCCATGATTTGAAAACAATGCTCACTCATAATGAAAGCCAATGTCATGATTGCCTACAATGCCAAATACTTCTGTGTGGTCTGGATGCCAAAATATTTTTTGATAGCGTCTTACATCATCTGACCAGGCCTGCAAAAAAATTAAAAAATTAAATACTAGAATATTGTTTAAATAAAAATAAATACTGATTATTCTTAGGCTTTTGTTTTTATTATTCCTGAATTTGCTAAGAATAAAGGGTAAGTAGACAATTCCATAATATTTATATTGAAATTTATTTTATATATTAAAAATGAAAACAAACTATTTCCTACATTTTATTCAGAAAAAAAATTCTCAAAAGATAAAGAGCACCAGTCAATGTATTTAAATACAGCAGCTTGCATTAAGTTATTTTTTCCCACATAGGGCTGTTGAATGTTTAGATCAGTGGTTGCCAACCTTTTGGACCTCAGGGACCACCAAACGCATAATTTTAAATCCCACGGACCACTAATATGAATTTTGACTGATGGTGGCTTGCTGATTGGAGGGGGGGAAGAGAGAGAGAAAGAGCTCTAACCTCGGAGAGCTGGCGGTGATCTCTCTCTCTCTCTCTCTCTCTCTCTCACACACACACACACACACACACACACACACACACATACACACAAAGCAGAAATCTTTCTCTCCCCAAACTCCGCCAGAAATTAGATTTTGCTGGCGCAGCCTCTTGGAGCAAGATGCCTTGCAGGGTCCCAAAGATTCATTTCTGGAGGAGTTTGGGGGAGAGAAAGAAAGACTTGTTGCTTTCCTTGTGTGCAACCAAAAGCAGAAGAAGAAGCGCAAAGAAGCAACCCGGTGGCCAGACAAGGCGCGTGGGGCAAGTTCCTCCCCTCCGCCCTTTCCCTCTCCCCTATCTCGTGTTGTTTGTAATGCAGGCAAGGCAAGCCTTGTGTTCCCACAGGCCATGTGGGCAGCACAGCCTTGTGTTCTCTCACACAGCCTGGATTAATTGCTTTGGGGGTGACATTTCTCTGTGGACCAAAATTTTCTCATGGGCCATGGACCACCAGTTGGCGACCACTGGTTTAGATACTAATATATTAGAGTAATCCTTAGAACCATAAATCCTTTTCAACTCAACATAGATTTCTACATATTTTATTTTTATTTATCAGCCCTATTTGTCCATAATGTGTCCAATTTACCCCAAACTACAGTTCATTTTCTTTAAAATGTTCCAAATATAAATTTGGCTTCAGTGCCATACAAATAATCTACCCAAAATATCTACTGAATTTTACACTGATCATTGGGGGGAAATGCAGAGTGCTTCACTTTAGAAGACACACTTGGTCTATAACTTACGGGTATCCTCGTGCTAGCTGATGAATTTAATGACTACAAGGAACTGGAAATCTGTCAAATTCTATTTTATACAGTTGCTCTTTTTCCTCATTTTTCATTTTGTTCTATTTCTTCATTAATTTGTTTTTTTTTCCTTTTCACAAACCTACACAAACTTCATCTACACTTTTCTTTGTCCACATTTTCCTAACACAAATTTGTATATGTACATGAATTTTCTGAATATTTTAGTAAATTGGTTAATTAAGAAAAGAAAATATTTCATCTTCATTTGAGTTGGTACATAGGACTGGAAAATGGGAACTGTTCATTAAAAGGTTCATTTTAAAATGCAACTTACAGGAACTTGCAATAATACACAAACATTATCTGTGCTAAAAAGTCTGCTGCCAACACTGCCAATATTCTCTCAGTTGACTTATCTATTGTGCAAAGTACCGTCCATAAATACAAACTTAAATACTGACAATGCCTCCATAATCATGAAACCGCTTTCATTTAATAATTAAGATTCTAATTAAGAACTGTAACTATTCTTGGCCTTGGGCTTTTATTCACTTATTAAAAGCATCTATTTTGCTAGGAGACCAATTCAGGAACACAAACCTGGGAAGAGCTCCATTTTCCTTCATCAAAGATATCACCCAGGATAAAAACTATTTCTGGCTGCAGAAGCCAGAGGGCAGTTTGGAAGGCCCTCTCCATTTGCCATTCCCTAGCAGGGGAAAAAGTACAAAACCACCATATTTTAATTAACCTTACAAATATGAAACAAATAAAAAATCTGGATTAAAAGTAGCTGGGTATGGAGTGGCCTTCTGTTTTAACATTGAATGGAATATCATTTTTAATCATCTGGAACAAACACCTACTTTTTAGGGTTTTGCTTACATTGCAGGAGAACAACAAAGATTACTCAAAAAATGCTATTTTGAATGTTCTAACAGAAGATTGGGGAAATCACATTTGCCAAATAAGAAATGGGAGAAGGCACTATGGAAATGGTCTGGTATGCCCAAAGATCAGTTAAACCGCTATGCTGTAAGGGTGGAATACATACATTTTAGAGAAAAGAAAGAATCACATCTTAAATTATTATAATCCCCAAGTAAAAGGAATTATCCTTGATTAGACAGCAGGAAAAAATACTGTGACTTTTCCATTATTATGACACACATTCAAAAGGGAGCAAACATTCTCAAATTACTTGTGAATCCCTGACCTTGTCCAAAAAAGCAGGCCACCCACCTAGACTCAGTGACTTGCAGCGAGAAAAGGAAGACTGCGGAAACCTCACCATATAAATTGGAAAACCTTTTTCACCTTGAAGACTCCAGAGAAATTAAGAGTGAAATAAAGAGATCAGGAAGGACAGTCATCAAAATTCTTACAGGTTTGTAAGATTTGTTCTTCAGGAAAATATATAACAGCATGAATAATGGCAACATGCTGATAAATATAGTCCTTGATATACAACAATTAGAACTGGAAATTTAGTCATTAACTGAAGCAGTCGTTAAGGTGTGATTGCTTGTTAAGCCCATGTGACACAACAACCACAATTTGAAACTAGTGTCTCTAGGCTCCGATTATGAGGCTGAGCACAAGGAATGAACAGCTGCCCTCTGCCTCTTGCATAACTCCCTCTTATCTCCTTCCTTTCAACTTTTATAAAACAAGAAAAAATCTGTATATATGAAATTAAGATAAATAATAGTATTTTATTATGCAACACATGTATATTAAGTATTTTCTTGGCTGTGCTGAGGGCTCTCTTATGAGGCTGCTATGTGTTTCATGTGTGTAAATTTTTGTTTTAATGTGAGCTTCTTAGAGCTATGTACTGAGATGACTATATAAATCAATTAAATAATTTTTAAATCACAGTATTAAGCTGATTCAAACATTGCAGAAGACTTGCACTCTTGAACACTATTTTGGTTTTAATGTGTTAAAGCAACATGGAATGAATAAAAAGATATTAAAAATGATTGTTCTTTCAAATAATGAGTGGGAAATTTTGCTCAATGAATTATAAGATTCATTTTTCCCTTCATATGAGAGGCAACTACACTGAGATTTTAGCAATATTACACTGAAAACATTCAATAAGTTAGAAAGTAGATGCTCAGCTTATAAATTTTTAACTTTTAAATTTTATTCAGCATGTAACAAATGCTTCTACAAACCAAGAACAAAAAATTATTTATATTTTGGCTCCTACCTCCTTAGCTTGTCCAACCAATGTCCATTGATTCTACCAAGCAAATGAGGATCTGATAAAAAGATGGTTTTCAAGACAGAATGTGAATTCGGTTTGTTAATCCCCAGAGTCTGATTTTTCAATTCCGGCCAATGACATTGAATTATAACTACATAATAAATTAAAAATTCACAGAAAATGAACACGGTCAGAATAAAACAAGTAAGTTTCAGCATAAAAATGCATCTTTTTCTCAAAGAATAATGCTGCATGGATCTTAAGCCTAGAATCGACATCTCAGCCTGCTGCAGCTCTTTTTCCATAGAAATATCAATGTCCGTTTTTCATGCCCTAAATCAAATCTACATTACTGCGTATTTCATGTGGTTCTTCTCATCAGCAAAAAGACCTGTAAGAGACAGAGAAATACATTATCAGCCTCATTCATTTACATAGCCCAATTCAAAAATGCAATAAGAACATATAGCAATTGCTTAAAAGTCATTTGGTTATGAGCCCCACTGAACTCAATATAGCTTCATTCTTCTAACCAAAGTGCATGGTGTTGCTCTATAACATTTTATAGTGACAGATTTTAAACCATTTACCAAATTAAAGTAACTGAATTATAATAAGACATATCTATCACAAATGTGTGTATTTAAAAAAAAATACTGAGAAATAGTAATAATTGTGATACATTTTAACTGACATTTTTGGCTTCAAAATAACTATTCTGAATGAATCAGAAGCTGATCAACTTTAAACCAGGCTATTCTGATCTCAAAATTGTTGACCATAAATAGCTTTACATACCAGACATTTTCTGATTCTTATTATAGTTCTGTGCCCATTTCTCTACGCAAAAGAGCCATCATTCATTTCACATTTAAAGAGATTTTCACTGAAACCCTGAAGGACTTTTCAATGCTTTATCTACTCACTCAATGTCTGTGGAGATTCTCAGTCATCCAGGTCATGGTTGTCCCAAAAGTGCTTTTTCAAGGGGCAACTGGACTTTCTGGTTTTTCTTTGAAGGTGTTCTGTTTCAACTCTGAAGAAGCTTCTTGCATGAGAAGTGAAAGGTCTTCAAAGAAAAACCAGAAAGTCCAGTTGCCTCTTGACAAAGCACCTCCTCATTCATCAATTTACTATTTCTGCAACTATCAAAAGAACAGTTGCAAATCATTTAATATTTAAATTAATAGAACACTGCAACTAACCATTTAATTTCTATTCATTACTATAGCTGTGGCTCATTCCATTTCCTTTTATTTCATTTTGTGCTTTTTGTGTAAGTTGCAAGGATTTAAAAGGAGTCCAGCCAAGTTGATAGTTATTTTCAGCTCTGGTTATTTCCAGAGTCCATCAAAAAAATATCTTACCTTGTTTTCTAAGGCCATTCTTGCCCCATAACAATTAGCCAAGGTTAATAATGTAGGTTGGATGGAGGGCCAACAGAAAATGCCTTCCTCCTTTCTGAGCAGACTCACCTCCTTGATGCAAAACCCCTTTGCTTTAAACATTCGTGTGTGTGTGTGTGTGTGTGTGTGTGTGTGTGTGTGTGTGTGTGCGCACACATCTTTAATATAGTGCTTTCCCTTTTCAGATAGCAGCAGTCATGCCTGGAAGCCAGCTCTGCAGAGGGAATTGCAACAGAAGGGAAAGGGACTGATAAGCAGCAAGCCAGACTGGCAGGAAATTGGCTGTTACTGTCACCCTCAATGCAACTGAACTGAGAATACTCCAAAAGCAACTTAAATCCTGCCAAAGTGCATAACTAAATGACTGTGGAAATCCTCAGCCATCGAATTCATTGTTATCCCAAAGATGATTTTTCAAGATGCAAGTGGACTTTGTTTTTCTTTAAAGGTGTGTCGCATCTCATCCAAGAAGCTTTGTGAACTCCAGAAGAAAAGCAAAGTTCAAAGAAAGACAAAGTTCAGTTGCCTCTTGAAAAAGCACCTTTGGGATAGTTAGATCCTGCCAGGGTTTTGCAAGCTGTAGCAGTTTAGAGAACTGCTGATTCAAAGCAAACGCCTTTTACATGACCTTTGGTGAATGAGAAGGGCTGTCTTGAAGGGGGGGAAAACCGAACAAAGCAAAATGAGATTTCAGGGAATTTAAATTTTTGTTGAAAATGGTTTTGTTTTCTAAAGTTGTACCATTATAGTATATACATATTAAGATGCAATTATTAAAAATAAACAGCATTCTTTTTTCCCCAAGTCATGGGAGGGGAGGTGTCATTTTATCAGGTCACTATTGCACATTCTGAGATCCTCTGGGTTAACTTAGTTCAGCATTACCATAATTTTCATTAGGACCAGCTAAACCAGGGTTGTCCAACCTTGGCAACCTGAAGAAGACTTATGGACTTCAACTCCCGGAATTCCCAAAGTCTACAGGACTTAAAGTTGGCAAGATTGGACAGCCCTCAACTAAACCCTCATAAAGTGGAGAAAGGAGCACAAAGCTGATTTCTGTGCACAATTTCAAATACTTCAACAGCTCCACATTTCTCCTCCGCCGCCGCCTCACTTTGGGCGGATGAAGCCTCCCGCCGAAAGCGTTAATGCTAAACTCCAAAGCTTTTCTCGTTACTTTGCGACCTTCCAAATGAAACGTGACAAAGAATACGCGTCTGCAACGCCGGAAGCCCAAGAGTGATTTCTTTTAGTTCCGCCGTGATGAATGGCGGCAAACGGCTGGGCAATGCAAAATGCGTGACAGACACCCACGCCAATCTCGCCTCAGCGCCCCTGCATGAACCCGACCCGTTTCTCGCTTGGAGGAACAGCAGCCACAGCCCTTCCTTCAGTTCTGCCGGCGCAGGAAGCTCGGAAGACAAAACAGAAATCACGACGCATCGTAAATCGTGGTCGAAAAGGCGAATCTATTTCAGCCAACAAGGATTCCTCGTGTTTCTTTCCTTCCGAGCCCGCAAACAAGGCAACCTTTCGGCGCTATTATTATGGGTATGATGGCGCCCATCTCGCTGTTGGAGGCGATTCTGAGCCTTGCTGCAACTCACCGAGGAAGGATGGGGGTTTGGGGGGGTTGGGAGGCAGCGGGTCTTCCGCTCCAAGAACGAAACCCGCCAGTGGCAAAGCTTCGCCTCCGCTTCGTGAGGCCGTCGGGAGCAGCTGAGGCAGGAGCCGCACCACCAAACCCCGGAAGAAAAGCGAGGCGGCGATGAATGAAGGCAGGCTCGCCCGCCAGGCACGTGTGTGCGCCCCGGCCGCCTCTACGGAGAAGTCTTCCGTTTTGCGGCTGTTTATCCAACACCAGCCAGGGGTGGAATGGAAAGAAAGCTGCTTTCCGGCTCTCTCACTCGCCCGCTTGACTACATCGTGGTCCGAGCCGGGCGTCCCTACCTGGGTCACGCTGACCTCGCGGGATGTTCGGATGAGTCAGTCTTCCTGGCTCTTCACATCCGCGTTGGGCGAAGGTGCTGCCCTGCAGGTTCCTAGGCGTTTCCAGGGCGATCGTGGCATTCGGATGCAACCGATGCAGCAGTGTCGCCTTGGTCCAAAGAAACCGTCCCCAAATCAGGAAATACCGAGCACAGAAACGGTGCTGTTTAAAATTAGCCTAAGGTACTGGAGGAGGCGGACCATACCCTTACTCAGAGTAGGAGAAAACCAGAGGTCGAGAGGCTTGCTTTCGGAGCAAAATCCTGTTTATTAAAGCAGGTCATGCAGAACCTTCTTGTTTTAAGTGCAGTCTGTAGTGGACATCCCAAAGGGTTTTTTTTGGTCAATTGCTTATAATAGGTATAAGTAAAAACATAGTTATTAATACATGGATACATATTATATATACATACACACACACACACACACACACACACACACATATGAATGAATGAAACAATAGGACAGGGACAGGTAGGCATGTTGGTGTGCTTATGCATGCCCCCTACAGACCTCTTAGGAAAGGGGTGAGGTCAACAGTAGAAAGTCTAAGGTTAAAGTTTTTGGGGTTTGGGGAAGAAACCACAGAGTCAGGTAGAGTATTCCAGACATTGACCACCAAACTGTCATTTGTAACTTGTAATATAATACACAGGATACTATTAGTTTATACACACTTAAAACTTTTAAATGTGTTTAAAAAACAAGCAGAGCTTCGATTTGCAGATCTCTGCATATTTGCAGTAAGCTTTCCTGGAGCAGGCATAGTTACTCCTAAATATTTAAAACAGGTTTCCTGTTCTTTCTTGTGACCATTTATGTTCTATGGGTGAGCCTCAGCTTCTTAAATAAGGGCAGGAGTCATACACCCTTATCTAGGACTTAACCTAGTCATCGGCTAAAGTGACATATGGTTTCTGTCCTGTGCTCAGACCTGAACTCCAAAAGAAAGCAATCTATTTCCTCTAGAACAGTCTGCAACTGAAATGGAATAACTGTCTTCAATAATTTAGGTCAGCAATTCTTATATTTAAAAATATATTTTTAAGAAGATATATCTACAGAATATATGTATCGAAGTATAAAATCATTTACATTCATTAGAATAAAATCATATCATTTATATTTTAAAAAGTTCTTATTTTATGTAACTCTTAAGAGTGTGATAAGGGACACTATCAATTCAAAAAAATTATTTAAATCAGACATTCTCTTGTTTAAACCCAAATCCTAGATAACATCAGATGTTGGCACAGTTATCTCATTGAGATCTGCCCCTTTGGTATCCAAACCTAAACAAACATGAGCTATTTTATAGGAAAATGATTTAGCAAGTATATCATAGGCTTACAGATAAATAATCTTGCTTATCTATCCCCAGCAAGACATAATCTTAGTAGTTTAAGACAGGGGTCCCCAACGCCCCAGGCTCCACAGACCACTACTGGGCTGTGGCCCATTTGGAACCAGGCCGCATGAGCGGCTGGCCAGTGCACATGCTCAGCTCAGCTTGCACAAGCGGCGGGCCAGCTGCATTTGTACAAATGATGGCTGGCACACACACGCACATGCCAGCCAGCCCACCGCTTGCACAGGCTGGTTCCCTCTCCCCTACCCCACTGGGCTGCCAAACCATAAAGTTTGGGGACCATTGGTTTAAGACCTATTACATAATTTCCCCCTAATGTTATTCTCTCAATAACTTTGTAAGGAAAAATGGGCTGAGAATATAGCCCAAAATTATAGCCCAAACAATTACTTCCTAGAAGCCGTATCACACACATTCATTTTTTTAAAAAAGTTCCACGCATCTAAGTTATAAAATAACCTTGAAAATACCTTCATATTGAACAAGCCATAGTTTGAGCTAAACATAGGTCCCCGAGTTCAAACATAAGGAAGCACTACAATTAGTTTAAAATCAGAATCAATTACTTCTATTTTCCTCTTTAGACATATGCCTCCAGAAGACAGAGAAAACAGATGAACTTAAGTACCTCATTCACATTCACTTACTGAAGGCTAAACCAGAGTTAAACATTGCATTAAAAATAAAAATAAAAAATATACAAATTATGCAAAATGAAAAATGGGTGTCATGATTCTATTGTACAAATTACTCTGTTGAGAGTTTATTTTTCGGTGTACACTCAGTATACTTTAATAATAGTCTTGATTATTGTTTCCATAAAGTTGTACGAGGATTGTCAGCTGTCAACACTGTAAAAGTGATTCCATAAGTGGAACTTAACTGTTTTAAATACTTTTCATAGTGGGTATTCAGCTTTATGGCTTCTTGTAGAGCATATTTTAAATCTTCTATTTCATCAAAGAAATCCTGAAAAGTTATAACACAAAATATTTTACTTAAATTCTACTTCTGAATTAGATACTTTGTCTCAAATTTTTTCCTTGCTACAAAGAACATAATTACAATCCAAATATTTGAATATTTGCTAATTGAAGAAATTGTTATCAGATCCTACAGCTGTAATGAATCCTGCATTTGTAATAATGAATTATAACTCCTACCCTAGCACTAAATCCTTAATTATAGAATTCTGTTTTGTTTTTTATAAATTGTACTTATGTGTATAAAATCAGTTAAAATAATGAATTCAAATGACCATATTTCTAAGGTTCCAAATTTTATACAAAGACATAAAAGCAATTTCCTGTCTATAGATAAACATAGTGTCCAAATCAAATGCTGTATACAGTATCTCTTAACAGATACATTACAATCTTAAAATAAGAAAATTTATTTGAAAATAGAATCGATTGTATATAGAAGAAAGGATTCTATATTTAGGACTTTTTATTATCCATCTTCATATTATAATCTACAGGATGAGTTCATCCTATACAATATAACACCCTGTACTTAGAAGTTTTCAAAGAACTGTCTTAAATACACAGAATAATGTATTTTACAGACGACTGTTATCTTCAATCCAAAGATACATACAAACAGGCAAAGAGCATTATACATTCTTAAATAAGTCCCTACTTGGAAGGGGGAGCATTACTTAACCTATCCCTATCCCTATCCACTCACCAGCAAAGCTAAAGCTTCTAGAGCGCAATCAGAATGTAACAATGCATAAAACTTCATCTCCCATAGCAGACATTTTCCATTTGCAAATGGGAGATTTCTCTACATTGCCTCAAGATTAAAAAAAAAGAACCCACCTTATCTAATGCAGCAAGCTCATTTTTTAACATTCTTCTTTCTTTGGAGAGCGTTTCATTTTCCATCTTCAGTCTCTGTGTCTCAAAAAGCAGCTGGTCTAAAGTACAATAAATAATCTCTTTAAAGTCACTAAAAGATAAAAATTATGTTCTTATTCTGTTTTAACTGTATCTTAGAATTGTTTTCACTTCTGAAAATCAGCTTTTCTTCTTAAAAACTGTGTCAGTTTTAAGACCTAAGAATACAGTATTTCCATTTCAGTTTTATGATTTTATCATCATCGGATTTTATTTGCTGAAGAGTCAAGGTATCTTACAGAGAATTCAGAATAATGACAAAGTCAAAGGAAAAGAGAAAATCTCAAGGTTCTGGAAACCCTAGATCTGCAAGCATTGATATAAAGCAGTTGTCAGTCTAAAAGTCTTGGGGGGAAATGTTAACAGTATGAAGTTTAATGGTGTGGTTAAGCCACCACACTATAAACCAAGACTCTCTGAGTTCTAGTCCTGTCTTAGGCCAAAAACTAAGTCCCTCCCTTTGTTTTATGGGGTTCTTATGGGCACAGAAAAACATTTTGGCTATATAGGGCAAGGAATTCTCTTCAGCAGCAAAGACCAGTTTCCATAATACAGGAGCCAGAGAAATAGTACAGATAAAATGCAGTAAAAAAAAATTATATCGTTCAGTGACAGCAGTCACAATATACTCAAATTAGCACAAAGGATATGTACCAGATTATATTTTAAAAATCTATTCAGAACTGCACATTATTGATTTATTGACAGCACTTTCTATAAGGCTATAAGAATAACACTTCTATAATGATACACATCTCCTCTATCTACTCTCATGATAATATAGGTTACACTAACAGAAATAAAGCCAGTAAACTTTATGACAAATGATTCCTGGTCCTAGTCTGAAAATAAACAGTACATATCATCAACTCTCCTTAACAACAGCAAGCCTTCATATCATTCTAAACTTAAAGTTTCTATATCAGAGGTGGGGAAATATGGCCCTTTTATGACTTGCTGCTGGCTCGGGAATTCTAGGAGCTGACCATCCATATGTCATAAAGAGGCCATTGTTCCCCACTTCCGCTCTAAGTAAAGGTGACTACACAAATATAATTATGGTGCCACTTCATTAAGCCATGTTTGCATCTTAATATAAAGTGTTTTTAATTGCTGTCTTTTTGGAGTGGGAGGGTGTTAATTATATTTTCAATGCAAGAGCAATCAAGTATTCAAACTATTGGATTTCAATTTATAGACATAGAGGCATTACCTTTGGGTCAGGAGCTAAACGTGAACTAGATGAATCAAATGCAGCCCCTTAAATCCTGTGGATCCTGCTGCCTTGCCCCTTTCTATGAATGTACATTACATTTCTCACTGTATAATGTACATGCAGATGTAGAGGCGAAATGTTTGTGAAATATGACCACAGTACATGTCCATGCATCCTAAGGCTCACATGCTATCTCTACCATCTCATGAATACGATTATAAGTTTTCCATTTCCCTTTTTGAAGGAAACCATACTTTAAAATCTCATTACAGCACAGCAAAAATGTCTGTAATCTTTGCTTGTTTTTCCCCCTCTTATCACTGAGCTGGTATAAATCTCCACCCCACCCCCACAGCTTTGCAGCAGAGAAGAGAATTGGGAAGGTTCTTGAATCAATTCCTGCTCACCCATCCCCAACAATCTGAACTGAGAAAGCATAAGTCTGTTTCTGGGACTCTGGGATTGTGCCCATTATAAGCAAATTCATTCTATTTTGAATATGTGTGCAAACAAACAATGATTTTTGTAAAGCAAAATTTTTCACATTTAGGGAAAAGACAAAACTGCCCCATGTGGCAAACATTTAGAAACTTCTAATCTTCTCTTACTCATAGATGAGAATATGTTAAAAGGTAACACGAAATCAAGAGCCAACGAAGCAGATATATGAGGAAAAAAAGTATTACCTAAATATTTGCAGGAACAGCTTCCCTTCTTTTTGCACATACATTTGTCAGATGACAGTCTTCGTTGAATTGAGGCAAATTTGTCCTTTTTTTTATATTCCAACGCATTTATCTTTTGGTTTGCTAAATGAAGTTGGTGTTCCAAGTCATTAATTTTACCCTGTTTAAATAGTTGAACAACTTTAAAGAACAAGAAAATTAACACGTTCTTAAACATACTAGGGAAGGGCAATCGGGGTATCCATTCAGAATTACGTTTTTAAATACCTGCATCAGAAGTTAGAAATAAATATGTGATTTAAAGAGTCATTGTCCTATTTAAACAAAGCTTGGAAATGATAAATGCCACTAACATATTTTTGTAAAATGGCGTGCATTATAAGGTTGCCTCACTCATGGGCTGAATATGTGATTAAAGCAACAGCATGGCAAGAAGGTAGGTGTGTGTGTACACATGCGCACACACATACACATACACTTAAAAATAAGACATGTATTAAAAACTAAAGGGCATCATTTCAATCTAAATGATTATCATGTTACCTTAAAAAGGGAAGTTTATCATTATTCTTTCAGTATATAAAAGAATTATAATTCAAGAACAGAATGCCAGAAACATTGTCTGTACAGCTACTCCATAACATTGTCATTTAATTTTAATAGCAGTGATAGCAGAGATACATGACAATTTCTTATTAGAATGAAACCACAACTGAATGAAAAACAGACCAGTAAATGTATCTTGCAATATGCTTATGAAACATACAAAAATGCAGTATTGATATTCTATATATACCAAACACATTTCTTTCTTTTTTTAGTTTATGTCAAAGTGATCAAATGATTAAAGCTTACAGACAGCATTGCAACTGTTTCATTTTGTCTTTGATTTGTTTTGACTTCTTTATTGTACCTTTTCTTCAGTTCATTATACATCTGTAATACTCTGGAAGCAAAAATAGAAGAATCATTATTCTTCCAAAAATGAATATCTATACAAATGCTCACTGAAAAAAGAATGGAAGCTATTTATCTGTTTTAGCCACAGCGGTGGCTTGGTCTGTCTAGAGTCAACTGTGTTCACCAAAGCCTCCAACTGGTAAAAGTTCCCTGCTTCAGCACCTCTGTCATGTAATGCAAGAACTGCAAGCACCAATCGCTTTCTTATACATGGCTGAGTCTCTGAATACCTGGGATCACCTTCCTTCAATATCAGTAATCCATACTGGACAATTCACCACACTTTGGCTGCTTACAATTAATGGAGGTTCTGTGTAGGATCCCCATTGTGGACTCCCTTGTGATTGACATGTGCTGTGTCCTTCAACACTAGGGCTTGTGCTCCTGTGAGAATCTCATGCCTGATGATCTGAGATGGAGATGAGGTAGTGATGCTAGCACTGGGGAGCAGCTGCAAATACAGATGAAGCTTTGCTGCTCACCCACCTGTCAACTCCAGCTTTGCGTCCCAGTTCCTAAGAAATCACAGACTGGGTTGAGGACCATTGGACTGTTGCATATCCATATGTTTCTTTTCCTCCCATGTTTACTGCACAAGCAATGGAATGGGAGTATAATGAGCCCACTGGTGTCCCATTGGGAGAAAGAAAAAATATATGCATCTGCTGTAGTCCACTGGTCCAGCAATGGACCAATCAAATATCAAGGCTTTTTTTTAATGAGCATTTTACCAGTAATACGGTAATGTTTTACTATAAAACTTTATTTTTATAACTGTAGATTGCTCTTCTTTAGAAGCTTTTTATTTGGCAATATGTAATTAAAAACATACAACAGATATAACTTTTGTTATACCATCTGTAATAGAAGGGAGAACACTAGTACAACATTTTTATACAGTCAAATAAAATATCATGTATGTTAAGAAATGGTTCAATACTGAACAGGAAATAACTCAAAGATGGATCCATATATTTATGGATAAATGTATAAGGAGTGGTTATAGTGTCATTAAAGGCTTTTGTTTGCAGACAATGTTGTATGGTTGACTAAAAACCCAAATTATTTGCTAAGATGTATGCTTGACTAACTCACCTGGCATATTCCTTTACTAGATCATGTTCCTTGTGATGAACCCCATCACCTTTATGGTATAAGTGAAATTCTGTTTGAATCTGCACACTAAAATAAACAGCCAATTAAATAAAAGCACTTTCTTCAGATTAAATAAGTATTACTAATATGATGGGGGTTTTATCTAACCTTTCTAAAAATCCAATAAAGTTATGAATACTAAAAAAAAAATTTTAATCTCAAGGACAATAAATACCATCTACATAAAAAAAACACATAATCAGAGGAAAGACATGGAGAGTTATGTGATCATAAACTGAAGTATACGGTAGTCTCTAACTTGATAAGCTGCGACTACATTCTCATTATGCCTGGGCATCTTAGGCTAATGGCTATTCTACATTAAGGTGATTGTAGTTGTAAAGCAAGATATTTAGGAAGATTAGTTTAAATATGAAGAATTTAAGAACCTCTCAAGAGTTTCTCAAAGTAATTTCAATTCTCATACATATTTCCATTTAACTCTACAAACCCAAGTTCATCTTTCTGTAAGTAAACATTCTTAAATCCAATAAAATCTATTTATTGGACATAAAGGACATCCTACCAAGTCAGGCAGAGACCCCAGTTCCATTTGCCTATATTCCACAGAAACCAAGAATCCTTTCATCCTTTAAGAGCCTTTCATTAAAATAACAAAAGTACTAATCTGGTCTTGCAAATGTCATACTATGTCCTAATTACAACAAGCCAAAACCTTTCAAGAATCGGGGCTACAGCCTGTATAAATATTATTTATAAGACCAATTGAAAAGTTATGCTAAAATATCATGTTGAGTAATGATACAGATATTTAGCTTAATGTTTAATCATTATATTTCTATGTGAATTCTTAAAAAAATCTTTAGGAAAGAATGTCTAAAAGTGTGTTGCGTGGTCCTCAATTTAAACTCATTCATCAATGATTCTATGTAAGCTTGAATCAAATATTTCTTTAATCAAGAAACCAACAGATGAGAAGCTACATTTTATACATATTAGACTACTGAAACCTTAAGAGTCTTAAGAGGCATGTGCTTAGAGTATAGCTATTCTTACTCTTTCCTTGTGACACAGGCAGGCAAGCACTTCTTTTTCTCATGTAGTTTATCATGCAGCTGCACTACATCATATTCCAGCTGCTTGTTTTTTAGGCGTACCTGCCTCAGCTTTTTAAGGAGCAGCTGATTTTCTTGATTGAGCTAGAAAAATGAGATAATTTTTCTTGTGTTTAAAGACAAAAAGTTGCCCAGAGTTGAGTTATTGGAGAGATAGGTGAGATATACATTTAATTAATAAATATACAAGCAAATGCAGCTTAGTTATTTAATATAATCTAGTAACCTTCATAGTATGAAATAACCTACGTTCGAAGGCTTACCTTGTTTTAATCAAACACTTTAAAGAACAGACCAACACATTCTTTCAAAACTCAAAAAACCCAAACGTCCCTACTTCGTAAAATAATCAGTTGTATCCTATAATTGAAAGTTTTCCCCCAACAGGTATCTTTTATTATTAATTCTGACTTTAATATATACATCAATTTGATTAAGGTGAGAAGCATGTTGCAAGTCATCTGCTTATGTCTGCCACATATCATATAAAACTTCCAGTTTTGTTTTTCATTTTATTTCCACTTTTCAATCAGTACATCATCTGCCGGCCATCTTTTCTAAACTTTGTTAATTTTAAATTCATTTCACTTTCATTCTCTATTCACATCATAAAGTATAACCTCTGCAGGTCTAGTTTATATGGACATGCTGAGCTTCCCAAAGCCTATATGCATTATATTTAGTGCTTTTCAGACTAGCAGTGAAAAAAACCAGCCCGCTCAAGCTCTAACCTTTTACTATACTTTACCAGGAGTACAAATTTAAAAGAATAGAGACATTTTTAATAGCTATAAAATTTACCATGGGGGGCGGGCAGGGAGAAGAATGCCGGAGAAGACTAAAGTTACCTTCCTACTATCCAAAGGCACAAATATTCCTGATATGGGGGAAAAAAGGAAAGCTGCATTGCTTTGGTGAATTAATATATACCCCCAACATGACATTTCTTGCCCGATTTATCCTTTAAAAAAAAAAAAACCCTACATCAGACTTGTTTCTCAAACTTGGCAACTTTGGGACAGGTGGACTCCGACCATGGCAATTTCCCACTTGAGGTCTCGCTTTCCTCAAAGTGGCCCAGACTGAGAAATCCTGCCCTGCCTACAAGCGTCTGTCTTTAAAACGGTTGCGGATTAGGGGAACTGTAATCCAACCCACTCTGGGCGGCGCAGGTGGAGGGAAACTCGGTTATTCCAAGCTGCCCCGGCCAGATGCTCTTCCTCACTCACTTGGACGCATCTATGAACTGAGGGCAGCGCCATCCGCTTCCCTGTCACGGCCTCCCACACCGGGTAGAGGCCAAACAGGCGGGAGCAGGGTCAAGGCAGCGCCCCCTCCGGAAAGAGACGCGCCCAACAAAGGAGAGCGGGCGGGATCGGCTCGGGCCCAGCCGCGGGGTTTCCCAGCGGTCCGATAAAATGCCCAGGCAACAGTCGAAAAGAGCGGCAAGAGCGGCGCCCGACACCCCGCCTGTCCCGAATTCACTAGCTCGAGTGTTTCTTCTTCAAAGCTGGGGTGGAGGAGTGTTAACCGGAAGCAAGGAAAGATTCACTACACGGGTTAAAACGGCTTCCCACGCACGCGCGCGCCTTCATGGTTGAAAAAGTAAGCCCACGTTTGTTTACGGAAAGAATTTAGTGACGCCATAATAACGCGACTATAGGATCAGGTCCCTTTCCAGGACTTCCGCTCCATGGTTCCCATGGTGACGGGATCCCGAATCGGCTGCATCTCTTCCCCTGAGTTAAATGGGTGGTGCAAGAAACATTTCCTTTTAAAGAGTCAGATTCGAAGTTATGTTTTTCTACTCAGATAGTCGTGTGATGGTAAACTTCATGGAATGTGTATGTGTACATTTTATATAACTCTATGCTACAATATCTATCTTTAAATCTAAACTTGTCTAGAAAAATGTAAAAACCTAACGTTGATTTTGGTTAAAAAGCCCAATTCCATAAAGAATTCCGATTGTCATCACTCTAGCTGGCATTTTTTAAAAACTGAAACTGCGTTTGGGAGCCTGATACATTTGTAATTCCCACGAACTGCTTGGTTAAGCTCTAAAAAGATTTAGCTGCAAAGGAATATATAATTCTTTATCTTTGTCCTATACTATTTAAGTTTTGGAACTGGCAACATTCATCATGGCATACATTTTGTGATTGCACAAAACTAAATTTCTGTGAATATTCTTAATCCCATCAGTGGTGGGATTCAATTTTTTTTACTACTGGTTGTGTGGGCGAGGCTTGGTGGGGTGTGTCTTGCTGGGTGTGGCAGAGGAAGGATACTGCAAAATCTCCATTCCCACCCCATTCCAGGGGAAGAAGACTGCAAAATTTCTGTTCCCTCCCCACTCCAGTGGGAAGGTTACCACACCAGTTCTCCGAATTACTCAAAATTTCAGCTACCAGTTCTCCAGAGCTGGTCAGAATCTGCTGAATACCACCTCTGTATCCTGTCCTGTCAAAGTTCTAATCACATCTGCTGGTGCCTCCGAAAGCTGGCCATTCTTGTTGGAGGGGTTCCAACTCCAATGTCATGTATCACTCTGTAATGTGGAATATTATTTGATCCTTTTTCTGAATTTAAAGTGGGTCAGATGTAAGCTATCTTTCAAGGCAGAGTTACCAGTCTGGGCTGCCAAAAACCAGAGGATCACTAGATGGCAGCAAAAGACTAAAATCTGTTTCTTTGTTCAAGATAGAAGACCTCATTTGGAGGTTGCAGCACAATCATTTTAGTTATTTAAACTCCTTCCATACAAGAGACTGCTGATCTGGATTGGCATTATGCCCAATTTACAACACAATTGGTCTTGAGGGATCCTTCTTAGTTGAGTTAATTAAATTCAATTCATTGGGTCTTCCAGAGAAAACACTGCAAACATAAGCACTGAAACATTTTCATTGGTGCTGTAGGGTGGCAGTCAAGGTCACTTTGTCCTAGCAAGTTGAATTCCCTATCCCCTTTCTTAATTAAAAACACTTGGGGGTGAATTTTGCCAATCACCCTGCTTTAGGAGCAAGATTTTTCTACTCTATCTTAAAAAAACAAAGAGGTATGGTAATAAGGTACAGGCTAAAACACTTTTTTGTGCTGCTTCATTGGCTAGTTGAAGGAAGAACTTAATTCATGAGATTTTCTTGGAAATTAGCAATGAAAACAGTCCCAGTATTGCATTTTTTTTTACCATTTCACAGTGAAACTATGTAGAAGTGCCACCAGAGGGGTTATTGCAGTAGAAGAGCATGAACCACTTTACAATAATTGCTCACTACAAATATGGAGACCTCTTGCACATTTTATTGAAATAGGCCATAGGCTGATTTTATTTATATCTTGTCTTTCTGCCCAACATTCTGCATTGATAGCAGCAACAGTATAACTCATGAAAATTAGTTGTTAATACAAAACAATTTAATGAAAACATTTGCAGCTGGCCTATATGGCACACTTGTTAACCACTATTTTAGAGAAAGGGTTAGGATTGAAAAGGAATGAGTTATCTTCTTAGGATTGTTGTATTGCTTTAGCAAGATAAAATCAATTATTTTAAAATGATTTGCAAGGAAAAGAAAGGACGTTCCAAAATCTTCTGAAAATTGTTGGGTAGCGGTCAAGATTGCTTATGTACATGTGTGGCCCTCACCCCTAAATATAGCAAAACCCTTGTTCATCATTTTAAGCATTTTATGTGGGAAGACCATATAAATACCCTGAATAATTATATTTGCTGGTCAAAGTTGTAATTAAACTAAAATTGTGCTAGCTAACAGCATGCAGTTTTTGTTTGCTTCCATTCTAGGTCTGGCGTAATGCTGGAAAGGAATACAAATAATGTTTTTTAAAACAAGTTTATAGATAGGAACTTCACTGTAGTTCAAAACTGGAATAAAACCCTCATACTAGTTAAACCATAAAATCTAATAGATCTTGAAATGTATCTATAGACTTTAAGTATATATTTAAGGAGAGTAGTGAGAATCCCCAAATTTATAAATCTCAAAGAGATACTGTGGACTGCAGCAGGACAGGCTTAGTATATTAGATTCAAGGCCTTCAGTCATTTTCACTAACATTTACGTTAGCACTATCAAAATGTCTCCCATTGTTTGTACTGGATTTTTTCTTCTTTACAGAAAAAGAATAACAGCAAATTCTGATTCTTACTTCTATTCTGCATTTGTGATTAAGCATTTGTTTAGTGATCTGACTTTGGAATACTTCGGCAGGAATGCTGAAATAGTTTGCATGCCAAGTTATTCTTAATTTAAACACCAGTTGTAAGGATTACAGAGAAACTAGTACATGATTTAACTTGAACACATACTCATTGCCTTCCTTTTTTCCCTCAAGGCAAAATACTGATGCATACCTCTAAAGTTCTGTGTGAAACAAACTAAAGATTGCACGCTGTAACTGTTTATATATTAAGATTGTCAACTGCCTTACATTCGTATATGTGTGTGTGGGGGATATTCCTATTAACTATCTGGAAGGGGAAAACATCTTAGTCTGTTGCAACAACAAAAACATTATTGTTCCATAAAAAATATTATATGGATTATGGCATAAACTTTCATGGATTGCAGTTTTCTTTCTTTCCTTTGAAAAAAAGAAAATATGAAGAGAAACAAAGTATGAAGCCTCCTTCCTATGTGGAGGCTCCAGCGCCCCATACCCTTGTTTGTCAATAAGTGACTTTGACATATTTATTTGTTTGGGGGAGGAGACTACTATTTTGGGCTCCAAGCAGCCCCTTTAAATCAGCTATGTATTTGAGTTCTACCAATATACAAAAGGACTTTGAGTAGCCAAATAACATACACCTTTGATACTTGTTTCACTTATGTAATGAACCAAGCCATCCATGCAATGTGGTAGTGTGAAACAATAATTGCCCCTTAAGTCTCAAAGTTGGTTCTTTGAAAGCAACTAGATGGTTTTCCCCGCTCAGGAAGAAGACATTTTGTTTCTCATCCAAGAAGCATCGTCTGTTCTGGCAGGATGGTTGGGGAGATGGAAGGATGAGGGAGTTGGAAGGATTATATTTCTTGGCAGTCGTCTGGTCTGGTCACTCTGAGAGAGAGCATTAATGACCAGATGACTACAAAAAAGATAGTCTTTCCAAACCCCTCCCATCCTATTAGAATTTATCTGTCGCCCCCACCACTTTGCCAGAACTGATGAAGCTTCTCGGATATGAAGTGAAACATCTTCTTCCTCAAGAAAACAAACATTGTACCCTATTACTATCATTGTACTTTATGATTCTTGACGAATGTATCTTTTCTTTTATGTATACTGAAAGTATTTGCACCAAGACAAATTCTTTGTGTGTCCAACCACACTTGGCCAATAAAGAATTCTATTCTGTTCTATTCTATTCTATTCTATTCTATTCTATTCTATTCTATTCTATTCCAGTTTCTTTATGAAATAGTACTTTTGAGACAACTATGACTTGGATGACTGAAAATCTCCAATTGCCCCTTAAATTCAACAGCTAATTACATTTTAGTTACAATAAGTGCAACCAATAGTTTCCTGTAATTTGGCACATTCCTCTGTGGTAAACTGTTTCAACTCAGTAACACCCGAGTTTTCTAACAAGAACTGCTTGAAGATTAATGGCTGTCTTCAAAGGAGCATCTCTACTCTTAACTATGGTAGCAATGGTTTCCACCTTGCTATTTTCCTAGGAATCTTATTTTTACCCCGTGCTTTTAATGGAGTATAACTAATGAACACTTTTGCTAAGACAAGAAGAGTCTGCAAATTTCTGGTATAGTTTTGCAATTCTTACAAAACTATGCTATGAATCTTGGGATGTTTTTCAGAACAGCCACTCTTGAGAAGATTTACTATGTCCCATTTTCTCAATTTCATTTCACTAAGAATGGATTGGTGGAGTTTGAGAGCTTTAGAAACAGCTTTGTAATTTTTCCATACTCTCAGGAATCTATTTAGCATTTATATAGCTGCCCAATTGTAACTATTTGAATCTGGGAAGGATACTAAAAAACCCTGTCCAAATCATAAGACATAATATAATTCATTACAACTCATTAAATAAAATGAACAGAATTGAACACTTCTACACTTCAACCTAACCCCAAAGCTGGGGTAAGAACAAAGTTTGACTGCATTCCCAAGGCCTGCAGAATTGGAGGAGAGATTGTTCCAAAGGGCAGGTGCCACTACACAAGGGGCTACTTCCTGAGTTCCATAATAATGGAATTCTTTCAATAAAGAAAGCCAGAATGTGGCCTACTTACTGGAACTTATAGGATAGGCATATACCGCCAGGAGCAGGCAGTTCTGCAAATAACCTGGTCTTATGCCACATGGGAGTTTATGGATGATAACCAGCACCTTGAATTGCACCCAAAAACCTATTTGGAAGATTTCAAAAATGTTTCGCATGGAGCATGAACTGTCTCTAGAAACCTTAGTACTAACCCAGCAGGTTTTTTCTCTCTTCTGTTCGATCATGTCCAATTCTCAAAGTCTTCCTGGACAATTCTCTTCAATTTTCTTGACAAGATTTTTCAGAAATGGTTTGCCATTGCCTAGGGTTGACAGAAAGTGATTGGATCATTTAGCTGGCTTTGTGCCTGAGGCGGAAACTAGAATTTAGAGTCTCCCTGATGCCTTAAGCACTAATTCTCATTAAGTCAGAGTAGAATCCCTTTAAAAATCAGTAGTATGCAAATAAAAGTCTTTCAGTAGCAAAGATGTGCAATAAGTGAGAGTAACCTCGAAAGAATATAATATATGTTAATTGTTTAGATTTTCTGCAGTGGGAAAACAAAAGAGGGTTACACATGACTACATACTGTATGGGACTTTGAAAAATTCTGGAAGTGAGACAGAATGATTGCATGATAAAAGCCCCACTTGGAAGAGTTTCCTATTTGGAAGTACCCAGCTAAGGTTATTTAAATATGGAGTATATAATTGAGAAATCAAATTACTGAGAAGAGCATAATGCTGAGAAAGAAGAAAGGGACAACAGAGAATGATGTGGCACTGAAGCAGTAGGCGTGAGCTTAAATGGACTCCAGAATATAGTAGAGGACAGGAAGGCCTGGATGAACGTTGTCCACAGGGTTGTGATGGGCCGGACACAACTTTGCAACTAACAAGTGAAAGATATGAGCAAGTGATAGCATTTAGCACACCTTGGCGTGCTTGGAAAAAAACTAATTAGGGTCAGACCAGTATATTTCAATAAGAAATGATCAGGAAATTCCAGAGTTATAGGCTGGGAAGTCAAAAAGCATATTGGAAGAAATGAGGCACAAACTCCTTATTTATTTTCATTTTTATCCTGTCTTAATTACTTTTATAACTCAAGGGGGTGAATATACCTAATACTTAAGAGATGTGTCCATATAGTCATCAGGAACATAAGATGTTATAAAGGGCTCTGCCTAGCATTTGAAAAACCCAACTCTGAAATAAATAAAAGTACAGCAAAAGGTGGAAAGAATATATAGCTTTGTCTATAATCCATATTCCTATTTTATAAACAATATTTAGTATATTTTTAAAAACTGTACTTAACATTTATAAAAATTTTTGATAAAGATCCTGTAATTATCAGTCCAACTTTCCGTTTGTGATTTCAAGACCATCTATGGAGATTCTCAATTCCCCAGGTCATGGTTGTCCCAAAGATGCTTTTTCCAAAAGACAACTGGAGTACTTGAAAATACTGGTAGCTCATGAAGAATTATCTAGTGTGGAGGTTCCTAGAGTGGAGTGTAGATGTAAGTGAAATGCTGGTAAAACTTCCACTAGAAATATTTATAAGAGCATACTTAGTTCAGAAACAGTTTTAGTTCTTGTAATCTCAAAATGGATTTTTTATTTAAGTTTGTAACAGATAGAAAATCAGAATAGGAAAAAAAGAACTACTGATAAAGCATGAATAAAAACACAGTTTAGTCATGCTTTGTCCCCCTTCTTTTCCCCCTATTGCTCTTTTAATCTTACCAGCCTGGAATTGGCATATTTAATTTTTCCCCTCTCCATATTATAGAAATTTTAACCTGCCAACACCAACTCATGAAATCCTGATCTTAATCCTGAATCCTTAAAGTAGTCGAAACTAAATAGATGCTCTCATGTATGGCTGAACACTGTTATCAGAGTAGGTTAACACTGAGGTTACCTAGCCTAAAGAAACTTCTGCAAGAAAACAGCCAAGCTTCGATATTGTAAACCCAAGAGATGGCCAGATGGATTTAACAAGATCTAGGAAACAATTTTCACTTTATTTTATAAACAAGTGAACAATTCTGGTTGACACATAAACTGTAGCAGACAGACTAATCCAGTATTAGATTATCCAACAGGGCCACTTCCTAGAGATTTGCTTTAGAAAGGAAGGGTGGATTTTCTCTTCCTCCAACTTCACACTACTTCTGCGTGGTCATTGTTTGTAATAAATTCGTTTAATATATGAAAAAGAAGTAAATCAACATTCCAAGTAACATTGACTTACCATTTACTTGCTTACCATTAACTAATTTTAGTCAATTTAACATTAAGATAGTAAAAGTCACTTGCCATGTTTTTCGTTGAACTCAAAATCTTTTCTGCGCGCTGGATAAATGTCCTATAAGCCGATTTTGTCTGGCGGATCTGACCAATCACAGAACGGCGGGAGAGGAGCCTTAACTTTCTTAGTTCTTTTTTAGAAAGAACATTCTGATAAAAATAAGGTGAATATTTTCATCGAAAGAGATATTATCTTGCCCCCTGGAATAATTCAATTCCATCATAATTTAATCATTTTAGCAAAAAACCTTGGAAAGACTAGGTTTGGAAGAGCCGAACTCGCTTTTTTCGCTGTCAGTTGGCCTTACGCAGTTTCCTGAGGCGGGGAATTTGTATTTAAAAGGGTGGGTATTAATTTCTGCAATCATAAACAAATGAAACGAATTGCCTTTCACGACAAGAACGCCAGCCTAACCTGACAATCGGGCAAAATGCGAATTTTCAAGAACTGCATTGCCAGCAGCCAACGATGCCTTGCAAAAAATAAATGACCTGCAAAGCAGCACAAGCCCTGCTTTCCCCGAGGGTGAAAAAGCGAAAGACTGAATTCAAATTTTAAAGGGGGGAGGGGGAAAGGGAGTTTAAAATAACAAGATGCGAGGAACTTCCTGTGAATCACATCCTATTGCCCTAGAAACGCCCACCCGCGCCCATGATTCGCGAGCTACGTGAGGAACCAGCCTGAGCGCAATGTCCTAAAATTAGGTGTCAGCAAGAGCGCTGGGCGCGGAGAGGGGCGGTTTCTCCTCGAGACGGGCGGCAAGCATGGCCAGTCGGCTGAGAAAGGCGGGCTCTGTGTCAGTGGAGCCTCTCCCGCCTTCCTCTGTACCGGCGACCGAGGTGGCTGAAGAGGGCAGTCAGGGCTAGTGGTTTCGGCGGCGGCGCAGGAAGAGCGGCTGTGGGGAGGGGAAGGCTTCTGCAAGTGGGGAGGAGACGCTCCGCGGGGCTTGTGAAGTAAACATTCCCCCCTCCTTAGCCCGAGTGAGGGAAGCCCCCTCAAGCGCCGGAGAAAGTTCAAGGACTTGCTGCACTGACGCCCCCTCCCCGCTTTTCCTATTTCCGCGGAGACCCTCGCAAACGTGGGAGGAGGCGGGGGAATCCTGGGCGCGGAGAAGGAGCGGCGGTAATCATGAACCCCAGCAGGCAGCGAGGATTAGGCAAAGCGGCCGCCGGCGGAGACGACCCTTGGAAAGAGTGCCAGGAGGCGGCGGTGCAGCTCGCGCTCCAGGCGGGACAGGTGAGCGGGAGCTGCTTCGGCTGGGGGGCGGGGGGAGAGGGTGGCTGTCGCATAAGGGGCTTCGGGGTCAGGCCACACGTGGGGAGCAAGCATATCAAACTTTCTTTGCTCTCTTCTCCTCCTCCCCCTCCATCTCCATTTTGGGGCATCGGTAAACGAAGCAGGCTACCCCCCTCCCCCGTGCACTTGTAAGATTTACGTCGAGATTTCTTGCTCAGCTGCAGCTAGGTGCAGATCTTGGGAACCTACCAGCGCACAAGCCAGCCTTCACCAACATGGATCCCTTCAAATGCACTGAGCTCGTTTTTCAGAGAATTGTATTTGAAGGGGATCAGGTTGGAGAAAAGAAGTACATGGGTGCACTTTGTGGTAATTCAAATATGCTGATTTGGGTGCAAATTCATCCAGTTCATTGTGTTTCAGTTACTCCTAAATAAGTGCAGAAATCCACAATCTACATGTTCCTTTAGTTTAGGATAAGATGTAAAAGAATCTGGTGATTGTATATCATGAGAAAAGAAGCACTTTTGCTCTAATAAACTTGGGTGTCTTGGGTTTTTATCATGTTGGTGTCATCCTGGTTTGGTACAGATACTTATTTTCGTTGGATGATTGAAACTTAGGAAATGCAGCTACCCAGGTAAAGTAAATCACAGAAAGTAACCCAGCGTATTTAAATTCACCTTTACACAATATTATTTGAAGGGTTAACATGTTATCTCTATGGATCTATCTTTATGAAGTTTCAGGCTGTTCACTGACACACATTTAATTTAATAAATATTAACTAACTACTGTATTTACTGCAATGAATAACACTGGGTAGTCTTATCAATCCTTGAGTGTTAATATTAACACTCTTCTAGGAGATAGGATAGTGAATTTCTGTTTTTCTCATGACAATTCTGTAAAATAAGCTCTCAGTTTAGTATTATCCAGTGAGTTTCCCTGGTTGAAGATGAACCTGAACCTTGATATTTCAGGTTTTAGTTGCTTTTAAAACTGAGCTCTTCACATTGAATGTCAAGAGCTGTTAATTATGCCTTAAAAAGGAAAAATAAGGATCACTGAGAAATTCTGTGCCACAAATAAGTACCAGTAACAATCATTGGATAATAAATTCTCTACTGTATGTTTTTATAAGTGTTTTCTTCCTATATCAGATTTTTATACTGGTATGCTAAGAGGACATAGTATTTCTATTCTTCCAAGTAAGAATGAGCACAACATTTTTCATTTTAGTTTTTCTTCAGTTTAAACTCCAGTAAACATTAACCTCTTAGGAGAGGTAAAATTAACCAATCATTTTGTTAATTACATAGCGATAGCATCTACTGCAAAAGAGAGGGGGCCTATAAAGTGGAGTACTATTATTTATACCTTTGCATCCATACCCTTGCTCTGAATACAATCCATATTTAATCTTGCAAGTAGTTAGTTGTTTCGTTTCGTTTTGTTGGGTTGGGTTGGGTTGGGTTAGCCAACACCAACACAGTGTTGTTTTTATTTGTTAAGTGCACTCTTCCCTTTCTATTACTTTTATTCCTTTCAAACAAATTGTGTTCTTCTACTGCTCTGTTTCAGGAATACAGTCATCGTACCATGTCTCCATTATACTTAATAAACATATTTTACTGTACAGGTGATAAAGTCATCATACCAGTTCTCTGTTATATTTATTACAGTCATATATGCCTTTTTATGCTGAGAGCCCAAACTTGTCTTATTTTCCACACTCTTAGCATTAATGTATAGACAATAATGACCATGAAGTTTATTCCTCATTCTGTTTCCTTTTAATGATTTAAAAGCCCCATTTCAGCAACATTGCTTCTTCTTACAATGTACAAGCCTTTATGTGAGAGGCCCTTCAGGATTTTTGTTTCCATCTACCATCCTTTAGTGGAACACAATTTTACTAGTCCTAGTGAAATGTGACCCATCTTCTTCCAACAATCTCGCACCTAGATGATTCAGACAAGGCTCCTAGAAATAAAATGCCCCTGATTCACTGATTTACAATATTCTTTCCCCTTTTCATGAACTAAAAGGCTGGATATCACTGAGCCTGGGGATCTTGGATTCTTTCCAAGATTTTCAAAATCATCATGCAATATAGTTGTAGCTGTTTTTTTGCAGAATAGTTTGTACTCACATGTATTAGCAAGAAAAGATAATTATCAGTGGATTTGATAAATCATGTTTTGTCATGTCTTTGATCTTTGGGCCTGTTAGATGAAACACTTCATGAGCCAAAGAGTCTGGTCAGTATCATTTTTTTTTAGTTTCTCAAAGTGGTGAGTTGCCAACTACTGCAACTCCTTTTTTGTTACTTTATAGGGCAAAGTTTACATGCTATTAATAGTATGTGCTTAGAGTAGTTGCCTATGGCTTAGTTACTTAAGGTACATTGCTATCTTTTCTAGCAATAGTAGGGAGGAAAGGAAATGTGGTTTGCATATCTTGTATATTTCTGACAAGGTCTTTTACCTCTTGAAACACAATAACAATAAAAATGATTTTTAATTGTGATGATGACTGTCTATGAGCTGGATTTTACTTGTGGCCTTCCAAATAGCAGTTGGATAACCTGAATATTCTATTTCACACATGTTCCTGTATGCCCTATTGAGTTTATTAATGTGTTTCTAAAAAGAGGCCAGCTTTTTCAGCCCAGGAACTTTTTTGCTGATTAATGCCAAACTTATACAGGATAAAATCATATGTCTCCACAATTTGGTTATGGATGAGCATACAAACCTGATATGCTCACCTGGCATATGCTCACAGTATTGGGATCTGCATTGTGATATTGGCCTCTTGGAAATCTGCTCTGACATATCCAGGTCCTGCATTAGCAAGTGATCAATAGTAGGTGATTTTGGGTAGAAATGATTGTCTGGAATTAATAGTGACCAGAGGGTCTGGTCTGGAAGTGACAAGTTGTGCATGCCTATTTGTGATTTTGGACAACAGGGCAAATTAGAAACTTTTCTTGTGTACTATATACCTTGCTGCACAGCAGAGTGTTTTTGTGATCTCTTGGAGCTTATTGGAGAGCAAGAGGTAGAAAGCTCGTCCCTTTTCGTTTGGAAAACTTCTGCCTCCGAGGGAAGATTCCATGAGACTTTATGAAAACTCCAGGCAGTTTTGGTGCCATACTAGATACAGTGTTCATCTACAAGCAGTTGACATATCATCTGATAATGGAAGATAAAGATTAAATCTTTGCTGTAGTTAGCTTGATCCCTGTTTGTTATAAATCTCTTCATTGCCAAGATGCTCTGCAGGATGGTAGGACCTACAGTGTGTGGCAGTCTGGTCCAGAGCCTAATGAATCTAAATGGATTCCTCATTAAGTTGGTAGGTGGTTCTTTTGAGTGCCTGAGCAATTTTTGGAATATTGAAGTAACCAGAACACTTAATGAAATAACCTCCAACCAGTTGCTAATTCCATATTTTATGTATGAATCCTGCCCATCCTGGATTTTTCCTGTGTGCTAGTTCTGAGGGATGAGGTGGCAGAAAGACACACCTAGAATAGTACTGGACAAAAACCAAGAGCAGATTAGACTAGATACAAGTAATTGTTTACATTTGGGATTACACTGTATGAGTAAGTATGGCAAAATAATGCTTCTTATTGCAATTACAGATTGTGCCTCTGCAGCCCTTGTGTGGCTGCTTGCATTCTTTTGAGAGGCACAAAGCAGAATGTTCTCTTCAAAAGCCATGTGAGATTCTAGGGGGGGTTTCATACATAAAATTGCTTAAATTTCCTGCGACCTGGACTTTGCACAGGATGGTCATGATTGGATTAGCTCTTTGAGGATAACTGAGATTCACTTCAGCTTCTAATTCTGAACAGGATGATCTGTGGAAAATGCTCTACCACATGGTTGTGCAATATTTTGACTTACCTGGGCCACATTGAGTTAAGAGGAATTGTCTTGGGCCACATATAAAATATATAATATATTGTATATAAATAGCAAACTTAGAAGTGATCTAGGCTTTTGTTTCCTTATCCTTCTGTGAATTTAACAACTACATGAGTCTTCTGGAAAAAGTAATCCATTGGTACAGGATGCAGGATCACCAGAGGGCTATTTATATCAAATTATACACATAACATTGGTTGGGCTGAGGATGCAGGTCCTGACTCCTTGTTTGGAGGCTGTTAGAATTTGGACAGGGGGAAAAAACAAACCAAGAATGAATCACTGTAAGACGAATATGCTAGTTGTCCAGAAACAATTAATGATTAGTATACCCCAGTAATGACTCGAGATGGGGAGGCACTATCTAAAGGAGCAGTTCAGTGACTTGGGGCCTCCTACACTCACAGTTATAGCTGTATAAGCAAGAAGAGGAGGAGGGTTACTTAGATTTGGCTGGTACATCAATTATGGACTTACCTGGAGTATGATGCCCTGGCAATGATCAT
The DNA here is from genome assembly GCF_049901715.1 of Pseudonaja textilis. NCBI lineage: Eukaryota > Metazoa > Chordata > Lepidosauria > Squamata > Elapidae > Pseudonaja > Pseudonaja textilis. The sequence goes on along the minus strand of NC_141992.1, from coordinate 149,717,194 downwards.
TTATGCCTTCTTCACTTCTTAGGTAGAGCATTACAATGGGTTTTCAAGTGGTTGTCTTAGAAAGCTACCCCAACTGTAGTTGATACAGAATGCAAATGCCTGTCTCCAAGTGGATGAGAGCTTCTAGTAATCTTCTAGTAGTTTTCTAAATACAATTCGAGGTGCTGTTTTTAATTTGTAAATGCTTGTATTGCATGGTTTCAAGACCAGCCACAGGACCACCTATTTAAGGTAGAACCGACTTTATTCATCTTGATGGGGAATATTGAGAATTTCCCCTTCACGTGTGAGTTTAAAGGAGGGGATAGGCAAGAGTATGATGCTTCTTTGAGTGTGTTCCAGTGTTAGCTCAGGAGTTCCCAACCATAACTTCCCTGACCGCCTTTAAGACTATCGTATTTCACAGTTCTCTAAATCTCAAATTGGGACTGGGTGAATTTTGAAACCATATTTTTGCTTTTATGTGGCTTTGTAAACAGCCATGAATCCAGAATGTCATAACTAAATATGCCTTGTTTGAAATCCATGGGAATGTGTCAAGTAAATATATGTAACTTCACAGGATTTCTTTTAAATAAGGATTTTAAATAAAGATTACAGCCCAAGCACTTATTTTACATTCCTGTGAAATAACAGATGCTTTCAGTCATGCTTAGCTTCTCCTTGCACTTTTAAAGACATTCCTTTTTCCTTGAGTTTACTTTAAAAATATTTCTACTTACATGCCTTTAGAACAGAATTTATAATGGAAGTCAGTTCTGGATATTCTACTGTGGTCATTTTTGCCTGAATTAATGCTATACTCCAAAAGAAAGTGCAAAGGATTAAAAGATAACATTTGGCAGTATAAAGAGAATCAAAAAATGAAGAAATTATAGGGCTTGTATTTTTGTATCATGTATGTTTTATTTGGCCCATTTTTCTAGGCCTCTATAAAATTGTCTATATAAAAGCTTTAGCAGAAACCAAAATTATTCTTAAAGTAGCAATGTCCACGGTACAGATTGTATAAAATTACAGAATGTCACTTATACACTCATTAAGGACCAAGTTCTGGACTCAGTTCAATCTTAATTTAATCCATTTAACTTATTTTAACTCAATTTAAATAAGTCAAAAGCAGTCCATTTTATATAATTGTGATAGTATGCAAAATATTTACTTCTGATTTTGTTAAAAATAATGTGCAATTGAAACACTAATATAGCAGTTACTGAATTCACAATATGTACATTTATACAGTGACAAAGTGTTAACATCCTAATTGTGAGGCAAAAATGTGGCATCTAAATAGCAGCCATTAATGAAGAACATTTAACAGAAAAATAAGGTAATTATGTTAATCAACACCAGAATCTTCTTGAATAAAATACTGTACTTTACACATGGTATCATTTTAGAAGTTACTGTGGGCATTTTATCACTTATTTCTATTGAGAACTTAATGCAGTTTTTAAGAAATAATGGGAAAAATCTGTAAAACAGTATGTAATATTTTCTTTCTAGATTATTAGAAAAGCTCTTACTGAGGAAAAGCAAGTCTCTACCAAAACATCTGCAGTAGATCTTGTAACTGAAACTGATCACTTGGTGGAAAATTTAATCGTTTCTGCATTGAAAGAAAAGTTTCCCTCTCACAGGTAGGTCTGGCCATGGCATTATCATACTGCTGATGTTTTAAATGAATGAAAATCATAATAATTACATGAACAGATGTGGTTCATAAGTAATATATTTGAATGAAACAAGCATATTTCACATGCAGAAACATTTTCTGGAGAGTATAAATTGGCAATAGCCACCTATCAAATATAGCTCTGGATGTGTTATGTTGCCACATAAATGTTCTGGTACTTAAATACCCTGAGCCCCAGTAGAATTGGATTTCCTGTGCTCTCTGAACCGGGATCATAACTTGTGGTTAAGGTGGTTTGTACAAATGGTTTGTTTTGTTTTGTTTTAGTACTTTTAAGCTGCTTTAGTTATATGAGCAAGTTTGCTAATTTTAGCCAGGATTCTAATCCATGTGATTAATTTTGCTTCAAATTTTCAAACATAAATTAAGAAGCAAGAATGAAATGCTTGATAAATGTGGCTCTTTCAACAGCTGTATCTCTACTTCTCTTAGCTCTGCTTTCATCTGAGCATGCTGGTTGGAGAATTCTGGGAGTGGAAGTCCATACATCTTAAAGTTGCAAAATTTGAAAAATATTGCCATAGATCAGGAGTGTCAAACTCGCAGCCTGCAGGCCGGATGCATCACATGATGGCCACATCCACACCTGGTTTAGTAAAGGGAGAAAAAGTCACGATATATCACATGACAATGCTGTGATGACGTGAGTTTGATACCCCTGCTATAGATGAAACAATTCTCCAGGATATGGTAGAAGATTTGCAAAGCTACATGTAGAAATGATTTTCAAGCTACCATACTTGCCAGCAATGGACTTTTTCTGCTACAAACATCTCTTGAGTGTACCAGTATGCTAGGAAATTCGTAGAGACCAAATTCATTGTCCATGCATCGGATGAAAGCAAAGCCAGGAGTAGTGGAGATAAAACATTGGAAGAGTTACATTTTCCAACAGTTTCATTTTGCTTTTTTAGGTTTGAAAATTTAAAGGAGAGTTATTAACAGGTTTAGAATTCCACACACGTTAAAGTTGTGAAGTTTGAAACACACTGATGTATATTTATAGTAACTAACTTTATAAATATGTGCTCAATAAATACACAGAACATCATTTTAAAGTCACTTGGTACGAATTCTCCACTCCATGAGCTTGATAGGAAAGTGGGGGGGACTTGCTGTATTTCTTTGGTCTTAGTCCTTGCATGATGCTTAAATTATAAATATAATAGATGTATATGGTTAACCTTACAACACTATTTGAGAACATTTAGAGGAAATAATGCAAGAAAACTATTTTCCAAAGCGCAACAAATTTAATAATGCTTTTCATACACTTCCAGAATATAATAAAAGTATATCTCTTTATAAGAATATTCACTGATTTTAGTCTGAACTAGGGGTGCAGAGACATTTTCAGACTATTCTAAAATGGATGTATGCCAATCTCAGTTGTGGCGTTCTTGTTTTATTTTTTTGTCTTTTTTGTTGTAAATCCAGATTTAAGGTTTCCTTTAAGGTTCCAGTTCTAGATGATTACAGTCTAGACTTTTTTAGCAATTATTCAGGTTTTGTTTTTGTTTTTTTAATTATTGTTTACAACGGGTGGGCTGGGACTACAATCTTATAAATTTCTGAAGAGCTGCAGGAAACTGCTTTCTATTCCTAACCTGAAAGCCTCCTCTCCCTCCAGCATATTCTTTGAGAGGAAATAAGAGCTGATTTTGCTTTAATTTGTAAAAATAAATGAACTGTACATGGTTCAAAGAAAAAGCCTGTGATTCATAGACCCTGGAAATGTTCTTCCACCTGTCAACCAAAGGAAGAATGTTGCAGAGTAAGATGAAGAAGAAATCACTGCATTTTTGTGTAAAATATGTAGATTTGTCATTCATTAAGATCTTTGCATGTGTATAAGAACTTTTAGTCTCTAAAGCCTTCTTGAGATCATTTGGTTACAATGTTTTAAATTTCTTTCATTTAAATATATATGTAACAGAGAAAGTTTTAATGCCAATTCCTAGTATGCTGTTCAGGTTGGAACCTATTTTATTTAACAGTACATCGGCAACTGCTTCAAATGCACCTTTAATTCAAAGTTTTTTTTAATTTGAGTCTTGTCTATATCAATGTTAGGTTTATTGCAGAAGAAGCTACTGCTGCTGGTTCAAAGTGCATACTCAATGACAGTCCAACCTGGATTATTGATCCTGTTGATGGCACCTGCAATTTCGTACATAGGTAAAGATAAGGTGAAAACCTTGCATCAAACAACGCAAGCCAGATTGTCAAGCATCTTTAAATGCCTGAAGTATCAGTGGAATTTCTGTGTGTGTTGAATCCCTTCTAGCTTCACAAAGTGTGATAAAATGTAGAAAGAGATTGAGTCCCAGGAGGAAAGGGCTATATTCCGGAGAAGCAAGAGGCAACTACTGTATACATGGGGGAAAGAGGCTGAAGACAGCCACTCCATAATAGCTATAGAGTGTATTGTGCACGCAAACAGTAAAATGCTCAGTCGGGCAAGATTTTGTCTGCAGATGGGAAACAATAAAGAACTCACTTTAGAAAAGAATCACTATGTATTATTCTTGGGCCTGACATGGAGCTTATAACTCATCTTACGCATATTTTGCACCAAGCAAATTTCTGCACAGAATTGCATCAAATTTACTTGTAAAGTCTATGCATATTAAAAAATATTGTAATAGGGTTTAATATTTATACTACTTTAATACTTAATACTTTAATATTTAATACCTTAATATATATACTACTGAACAACAAAAATCATATTTGAACTCTAACATTTATTTCAGAAAAGCAGCTGCTGCTCTCTCTCAGTCTATTCCTGGTGCAAAAATGTCCTGTGAAGGCAGCAGGGAATACGAACAGCAGCTAATTGGTTGCATAGATTCCTAAGATTTAAAGAATGGAGAATCAGATAATTCATCATTGGAAAAGTCACAAAACTGTCTTTAGGATCAGGATGCAAATCAGTTTTCCGACAATTAAAATTATATAAAAAATTAGAATTTAATATCTAAATACAAAAAAGTAAGATTTCTTACCTGAGAACCAATGAACAAATACTATCACAGTGTTGATATGGTAAAAGTCATTGTTCAGAAAATTTATTAACAAATATAATGTATTTATTTACACAGGTTTCCAACTGTAGCTGTTAGCATTGGATTTGCTGTCAAGCAAGAGGTATAAAATAATGTTCTGTAAGTTGGATAGGCTTTAGTGGCAGCTGTGGGGGAAACCAGATTTAGTAAATACACCTGAATAATTCTTATGCAACACTTTTCCAATTTATCTTGTGATAATTGTGGAAATATATATTTTAATGCATAAACCTACTTATCATATTCAAACCATTTTGATGCTTTTACATAAAAATTATAAATGATTTTTCTCTTAACTAAAACTGTTTTGGATATCTGTTCTAGCCATGCAGAACACTGTGTTGCAAAAAAACAGTTACAGAAGTACCCCTTAACCTAAACCTTTTTCCTTACATTAAATTGCAATCAGTGGGCTCTACTTACAAAGTATATGCATTTAGGAATGGGCATAGTATTTAAGCAAATGACCAATCATTCGATCAAATTGGTTGATTGCTATCATAGACCAGCAGTGCTGTCTATCCATCAAATCACAGGATTAATAGTTCTCTTGTGTTCTCTGTCTTCTCATGTTATTGTAGAACAGGGGTGTAAACTCAATTTCATTGAGGGCTGCATCAGGGTTGTGTTTGACCTTGGGGGAGGCGTGGCCAGGGGGCATGGTCAGCTCCACATTACACATGTTGGGGGTGCCTGTGATAGCCTGAGCACTCTGTCAGAAAAATCGCACTCCCAAGCTTCATTTTCACCTGCGGCAGCCTCCTGCAACCCTCTGCCAGCAAAAATGGAGCTCAGGAGGGTAGCCCTCCTGAGCTCCATTTTCACTGACAGAGGCACTGCGGCCCTGTCTTTGGCTGTTTCCAGGGTGGTCCCACGAGCCAGATCTAAGCATCCCATGGGGCCGGTTTGGCCCCTAAGCCTTGAGTTTGACACCCACACTGTAGAGCAGTGGTTGCCAACCAGTGGAACGGGACCACTGGTGGTCCGTGAGAAAATTTTGGTGGTCCACAGAGAAATGTCACCCCCCAAAGCACCCCCCCCCCAAAGCAATTAATCCAGGCTGCATGGGGATACAAGGCTGCTCCACCCACATGGCCCACGGGAACACAAGTCTTGCATCTCTTGCATTGCAAACAACATGAAGTAGTGAGGTGAGGGGGGAAGGGCAGAGGGGGGGAAACTTGCCCCACTCACCCCACATGTCTCACCTGGCCACCAGGCTGCTTCTTTCTGCTTCTTCTTTTGGCTGCACGCAAGGAAAGCAGCAAAAGTCTTTCTTTCTCTCCCCCAAACTCCACCAGAAATGAGTCTTTGGGACCCTGCAAGGCATCCTGCTCCAAGAGGCTGCGTCATTCTGGCCAAGTTTGGGGGAGAGAAAGAAAGACTGCTTGCTGCTTCTGCTGCTTTCCTTGCATGAAGCCAAAACTCTCTCTCTCTCCCCCTGAGAACGGAGCTGGAAACGGTATCCTGCGATCCCAAATAAAGAATAATCAATCTATAGGAAAACGGGGAGGGGAATTTTCCTGCAGACTTTTTGGGGGGATTTTCCCAGGGTCTCTGGTCCGTGGGATTTAAAATTATGAGTTTGGTGGTCCCTGAAGTCCAAAAGGTTGGTGACCCCTGCTACAGAGTATTTGTCTGGATTTCTATAAACAATGTTGGTAGGCTGTATATGGTTTTTATACCCTTCCTTTAGAACAGGTGATCTATTGAACTGGGTTTCCCTACAAAAAAATAACAAGAGCTCTTTCTCCTTACTTCAATTTAACAACTTTGCTTGGCTGACATCCACTTTAACTGCTAGACAATGATGAAAGCCATAAAAATGTTGCGGTAGCAAAAATGTTGGATCATGCAAACTTTGGAAGCATAATTACCTTTCATGTTATTTCTGTAAACTGATAATTGCTTGGGGTAAATTACATATGATCCATCCTGATAGAACATGATAGGCACATCTGATAAGTGATTATACTTGCAGTGAGTATTCTGCAGAAGACGCTTTTTGTATTTTTCATTTAGTAACTGTGGTGTAAAAATTAGCCATTATATAAGGGGATGGTATATTTAATTTCCTGTAGCTTTTATCATAAGGAATATTTGGGGTAATCAAAATAGTGTAAACTGCAATCTTATGCAGTTAAAAGAGATTTGTTTATAATGATATAATGCAAATTGCATTCATGTTCCTTTTCTTTTCTTAAAACCTAAAGCTTGAATTTGGTGTAATTTATCACTGCATTGAAGAACGATTATACACTGGTAGAAGAGGTCAAGGGTCATATTGTAATGGCAAAAGGCTTCAGGTGTCAAAAGTGACAGGTTGGTTTAGATTTTGTAAACACTATAAAATTTATGTATATAGATGTATAATATTATAGAGTTGTCACTAATTTTAGATAAAATGAATGTATCTTCTAGGTAGTTTTTCTTGATTTAGGTTAATAATATTTTTGAAAAGGACTGCCTACAGTTGGATTGAACTGGTTGAAACCCTCCTATCAGATGCTAAGGTTGCCGCAAGGACATTATGAAAAGCAGGCTGTATTGTTCTAGAGATAATACTATAAAATCACCTTTTAGCAGTTTGCCCTGACAGTTCAAAGAGTTCAGACAATTTCTTTAATATAATCTCAATTGTCTTATTAATGTAGAACTTTAAGAGCATAATTAACTAATTCATGGTGGTCTTGTAAGGATGAATTAGAAGACATCCTTGTTCTCCCAGGCATTTATGCATTAATTTGTTCTACATTTTGCATTTTACTGGAGTACACAATTTGTAAATACAGATAGTCCTCGACTTACAACCGTTTATTTAGTGACTGTTCAAAGTTACAACAGCACTGAAAAGAATGACATAAGACCATTTTTCACATAGTCGTTGCAGTATCACATGATCAAAATTCGGGTGTTTGGCAAGTGTTTCATATTTATGATGGTTGCAGTGTCCCAGGGTCATGTGATACCCTTTTGCCACCTTCTGACAAGCAAAGTCAATTGGGAATCCAGGTTTATTTAACAACCATGTTACTAGCTTAACAAATCAATGATTCACATAATGACTGTGGCAAGAAAAGCCACAAACTCACTTAAATGTTTCACTTAGCAACATAAATTTTGGGCTCAATTGTGGTCGTAACTCGAGGACTACCTGTACATTCACACAAACTGGTTTTGTTTTGTTTGAATTGCTTAAATCACTTTGTAATCTGTCTAGAAGCCTCCTGTTATTGAGTGCAATAATATCTAATATTGTAAATTGTATGTGCATGCTAGTAAGAAATATTTCAAAACTTTCAATACGGTGATTCACCCTAAAAAAATTTGCATCTATTTCAAGAATAGCACTGGATGTTGTACAAAAGTTTACTAAGCTGTTGTGTTGTTTCAAAAATACATATCATTTGCATCTGAGATTCCCACTCTTTTATCATCTTTATTGCAAGATCTAAAATTTAAATCACATGGCCTTTGAATCTCAGAACTTCAAGTCCAAGTAAAAACCAAGGGTTAGACTTGAGTGGTCACGTACTGGTAACTTTTGGGTTTAGTGTGGATTTTTTGTAATATATAAAGTGATAAAAGATTTATTTTTCAATCAGTTCTAGAATGGCAATGAAAGGATAGATAGTCCTTGTTTAGCAATCATAACTGGGATTAGCACTGGTTGATAAATCAAACAGTCACTAAGTGAAATTGCAACTGCTTACTATTTTCTTCAGTTTTCCTTTGCTTTACAGATCTGCAAATGTCATAAATGTGGGGATTGGTCATAAAGTTACTTTTTCAATACATTTGTAATTGTTAACAGTTATTAAATGAGGCAGTCACTAACCAAGTACTTGTAATGTTGAGCATTACATATTTTTTTTTAGTTTTCTTTAGCAGAATTTATTTGGATTTTTGGATAGGAGACCACTATGAAATCCTATGCTATAGATTAGATTATGAAGTTTAAAAAAAACACCTCATAATAAAACAAAACAATGGAAAGCTATTTCCAAATTGCAACCAAAAAAACAATGTAGGCATGTCCATTTAATCAGCAGGCATGTGAACTTTGCCTCTAAAAAGTCTACTTGAAAATGATTTGTGCTTCCAAAGATGTAGAACTTTATAAAAGAAATTAGAGTAAGCTGTTCATTAATACACATCTATCATTTTTTGCAGATATCACAAAAGCCTTGATTTTAACTGAGATTGGCCCAAAGCGAGACCCTGACACTCTGAAAGTCTTTCTTAGTAACATGGAACGACTGCTAAATGCACAGGCACATGGGTAATTATGTTTCCTGTAAAATTAATAAACTTAATAACAAGAAAATTGTTGATAATCCAGTCAACCAAATCAACAGTTTCATCCCTATTGAAATACATATATGGACTGTCCCATCAATAGTGTCTTTCGTATGTCAAGAGAATTTTATTCTAATGCAGTAGCGCCATCACAGTCTTCTTTTTTGCACTGAATTCTTGAATGCCATATGAGCCTCGGTGGTGCAGTGTTTAGAATGCAGTACTGCAGGCTACTTCTTCTGATTGTCGTCTGCCTGCAATTTGGCAGTTCAGATCCCACCAGGCTCAAGGTTGACTCAGCTTTCCATCCTTCTGAGGTCGGTAAAATGAGAACCCAGATTGTTGGGGGCAATATGCTGACTCTGTAAAATGCTTAGAGAGGACTGTAAAAGTACTGTAAAGTGGTATATAAGTCTAAGTGCTATCGGTATTGCTATCACAAAAATAAGCTATGTTAGTCTAAAAAATGCTTTCCTCTTCATCTTCATTGCATTTGGCTCTTTAAGGAAAGTGTTTTCTGTGTAGAATATCATGTTCATACTGGGCATCAAGGATAAAATCTGTAAAACAAGTAAAAATGTTGAGTCCAATATTTGGAAATGTATGTCACTGCACAATCACTTGCTTATGAACAAAGCTAAGGTTTAATGTTATTTGCAATTTTTTCAACATTGCAGGGTTCGTGTTATTGGAAGTGCTACTTTGGCACTCTGTCATTTAGCATCTGGGGCTGCAGATGCATATTACCAGTTTGGCTTGCATTGTTGGGATTTGGCAGCAGCTACTGTTATTATCAGGGAGGCAGGTGGAGTTGTGATAGATACATCAGGTAAGCAAATATATTTAAAGAAAGATAAAGTATAAATTGCACATGATACCGCTCCTTCAAATTCAATTTTTTTTTTTTTTTTTTGCCACAATCTCATTCTAGACTTTCTTGGAATTCCAATCTTTAGGAAAGAAAGTTCAGAAAAGTGTGAGGCCATATGGCAAGTAGTTGCCTTAAAAATGGGGAGGGAAGGAAGCTAACTTAGGTATGAAAGCCATTCTGTATTTCCAAGGGTTTAATGTACAATTTTAAAAGTTTGCAAATTCTGTGCTTATTGTACAGTTGAAGCCCCTAGGCCTTATTGTATTATTATGATGGGAAAATCATAATAAGGTAGAGAACTAGTATGAATAGAGCACGGGTTGGCTCAAAGCAAAACTTCCCATGTGTATTCCACAAGTGTTTTCGGTGATATCAAGATGACTTTAGGAAATAGAATGTCTGCCTTACCTTTGAGCCAATCTCTGTTCTATTCATACTAGTTCTCCACCTTCTTTTGGAAGGAGAAAAAAAAAAGACCAGTCAACATTCAAAAGAAAAATTTGGTATTTCCAAGCACTTGGGATCAATTAAATGGAACAGTTGACAAGAAACTTTACATATCAGAATAAAATTTAGTAATGTTCTTCCTATATATATGTCCCAGTTAAACGCACATAATGGACTACACAAGAAATAATTTGTGTCTTCATCACAAAAGAACATACTTTTCAATAAAATTTTCTCCTAGGTGGACCTCTAGATCTGATGTCATGTCGAGTAATAGCAGCAGGTACCCAGGAGATGGCTTCATTCATCGCTCAGGAAATACAGACTATTCACTATGGACGTGATGATGAGAATTGACCAGACATCAACTTAAAAGAATCTGAAATCTGGCCTTTTGGAAAAAATGTACTTCTTTTAAGATGGCTTTTAGAAACTGTTACTTCTTTGTTGTACAGTTTGTAAATCAAACATAAGTTGCATTTTAGGAAGGTGAAAGAGGTGTATTTGGGCATCTGCGTGTGGGTGTGCATATGTGTGTGTGTGTTTGGGACCTTTCCCTCTTTTTAATGAGAATATTTTTCAGTTATGTTTTTTTAATGTTAAAAGCTCTTTGAGGCTATAATAAAAGTGGAGATGTTTTTGGTTTTTACATAGAATGAGAAATAAACTTTGTTTCAGATCTCAGGTATTTTTTGTTGTTGTTCCACAGCAAGGAACAAGTACTGCCTCAAGTGCCCTCATCCAAAAATACTTCAGTAAAATTACTATTTTTTTCTAAATTTAAAGCAGACCTACTGAGCAGCTCTTGAGTTAGATACATTTATTTATATGGTGTACACAAGCATGATAAGGATACATATTCTTAGAAATCTATATTATCCTTGGATAAATAAACAGATACTAAAAGAGCTGACTAAGGAATGAAAAAAAAATCTTTTTGAAACATTCAAATCTTCTTTCGCTTGATTCAAACCCTAGACTATAATAACATGTTTTTAAAAATAACATGTAAGTTTCACTAAAATGCTACTATTCTCAAGTTTCTTACTAAGCACATAGGTAGTCTGATACCCAGTGTATAATCAGTGGTAATTATATGAATGGAGTAATATATATTTTGACCTCTGCTGGATATCAAATGTCCAAGTTACATCTCTTGGTGACTTCATAGATCTATCCATGTAGTTTTCTTGATAACAATACAGAAGTTATTTTTGTTGCCTTCTTCCAGGATACTATGCTGACTCTGTAAACCGCTTAGAGAGGGCTGTAAAGCACTGTGAAGCAGTCTATAAGTCTAAGTGCTATTGTTATAGTGTTACATTTGTTTTTGTTTTTTACTTTTCAGTCTAATCTAAAACCCTGAATATTTTCAGGAGTTTTCTTCTGTAATCTTAATTAGGCCCACCTCCACTTAGCTTTCAAACCCAGGCAGGTGCTATTATGTGCTGAGATGGCCATTGTGTATCCTTGAATGATTATTGTGGAGAAAAATAATCTATCAAAGCAAATTCAAAACTATCAGAGAAATTCCTGAAATGCTGAGTTAGTACTCTTTGAAAATGCTTTATAGCTTATCCTGTGTAACAGAACTGAAAAGAAATATCTCACTGTTAATACAAAAATTGTGGTTGAACACGTCACAAGAACTACCATTTCCTTGGATGGAAATGGGCATGACTTGGCTGAGTTTTCATAAGCAGCACATAAGGTGGCAAAGTTTTAGAACTTTGGTTGACATAATGAAATGTTACATGATAAATAAATGCCTACGAAACAGAAATTACAATGAAAGGGATCCTACCCTAATCTTTTCACTGAATGCTTGTTTTCTATGCTTGAGTATTATAAATTGTTGTGACAAGTTCTTATGAGCCCCCCTCTTGGCATTCCAATTAGTACAATTTAGGAATAGTTTACTATTTTACCTCATTGTCAAAATTAAGCTTTAGATTTATGTGAACTAGAGTTATTGACAATGACTGTATGGATTAGATACTGAAACTGATAATCTATGTTCTGTCAAATGCTAGAATATTACATTGGCCATAGTGTACCTTGTTTTCTCAATATCTTTCAATTCTAAACGCAGTGGAGATAAATAGCATTTATGATACTTCTAAATAAATATCTTTTTCTTAATTTAATTTAAACCTGAGCCAATTATCCCTGTATGTATGAAGCTAAGAATTTGGCCCAGTCTCTTAAATATTGAAGATATATTTTCTGAGAGATTTTAAAAATTAGATTCTCCAGTTTTAAAAAACATGTATAGTGGATTGGAACCAAATTTAATTCTAAGAATAGACCTATCAGAGCAATAGTACCTCATTTAAATACATGTTTGCAATAAAGAATTTGCACCTGCTAGTTTTTGCAGCTGCTGTAGAATATGTTGATAATTATTAAAGTCACTGAACCACTGAACAAGAAATTCTTCCTCTATTCAACTCTATTACTGAAAATTTGCCTCCCTGGAATTAATCTTTGTATGTGTGCAAAAGTTCATCAAAGATTTCACTGTGTGATGAGAACTTTGTTACCCATTGTTAATTGTGTTATAATAGCAGTTGCCGATGAATCATTTCTTCCCTTCTGTGCCATTAATGTGCTATCTGTATCAATTGTCTCATTTTTCCGTATTAAGGAGCTTTATGGTTTGAGTACTTAGGAAATTTGGCATATCTTAAAAAATGAAATTTTGAAGATAATGTATATAATAGAGCTGTATTGTGCAGTTAAACCAGAAGGGCCTAAGAATACAGGTAAAAAACCACTAAAAACAAAAGCCATCAGAGATCATTCTACTTCAGTAAATGTCTGTCAACTTCTTTGGTGACAGATGCCTTTCTTCATTTACCAACTACATAATAATGAAGAAAACATGAGCATTTCCCTTCCATCTCCCCTTATGAACAGAAAATTCCTGCCACTTAATTTCTTTCTGTCTGCAGTCATCAAGATACAATTAAAAATCAGACAAACTTAATAACTGGAACATTAAATGAACTGAAACATGAAGTGATATATTAATAAGAGATTAGGACAGGATCATAACATATGATAAACTGCTGTCACATAAATGTTTAAAAATGATAGTGCATGCACTTTTATGCACTTTTGATTTTACAATAGCACTTCTATAGCACTTCAGAATGTTCAAAAGCACTTCCTCAATATCACTTGCAAACCTTATACAAAGACATTCTTCCAATATTCCCCTTATGTAACAAAACATAAGTGGATTATTTTAATGAGTAAATTAGTGGCGGGCACAAAATTCAAACAGAATTTGCTCTTAGTAACATAGGACTAAACTGTATGTTATGCTATATCTGAACTTTTGTGTATGTTGCTTGAGTTAAGAAGATACAAAATGTGATCTGAAGCTATATGCCCATTTTTTCTTTAGTTACAAATGTGATGAGGAAAATATTTTAAATGTGAAAAAAGATAGAATTAGAATTAGAATTCTTTTATTGGCCAAGTGTGATTGGACACACAAGATTTTGCACACAAGTCTTGGTGCAAATGCTCTCAGTATACATAAAAGATACATTCGTCAAGAGTCAAAAATCATAAGGTACAACACTTAATAATAATTATAGGGTACAATAATACATGCCTTTGTTGTATCAGTAATTACTGAAGACTAATTCACTAAACTTTATGCATTGCTAGAATATAGGCACCAGATTTAGACTTGACTATGATCCATATTAACTGTCCCATTAATCCCTTTAAAAAGTGATCTTGTAGGTAGCAATCTGAATAGAAATCATGGAAACTAGGTTTTTGTTCCCATTCTGTAGATCAAAAGGAACATACCTGGTTGTGAATTGTTCTTCACGGAAGCTAATATTAAAGTCCATAACAATCTGAAGGAGTAATTTGTCTGAAGCAAATTCGGGTGAACAATATTAATTTACCAATGTACCAGAGATGCATTTTTTAAAAAACTGATATATATATGAAGGCATCAAATAAGAATTTCACATTTAGTCTTCTTAATTTTCCTACCCTTCATTTTCCATTTTTCATTAGTTTCTAGGAAGTTAATCTCTTAGTCATTATTTTCCTATATATGCTTTATAACAGAGCAGATAACCTAAGGCTCGTAGGCTAATTTCCATTTTTTGTGCAATGGATCAGATCAGATGTCTGGGAAGAAAAATCTCCAAAAAAGGTTACAGTATGTGAAAAAAGTGGATATCCTTACCCACTTTGAGTTCTTGTCATAGCCTCCTACTGTTTATCCCTGAGTAAATGTAGAATCCTTGAAAAAAAGTGTGCCTACCTGTACTTTACAGAAAAGCTTTTAGGTAGAAAAATACAACAGAAATTACTTGGCTATCAAGGTGGTACGGTGACCTATTGAATATTTTGCATGTATAAGGTATTCAAGAGCTGTACAGTCATGAGTTCTTATGCATCTTTATTGCAAGCACTCTGAAACACATATATATATACCTTACGAGCAATTTGATGTTATGTTCTTGTTCAAATTCTGTATTACTGGTTGTCTGCTATTAATCTGGACATTTCTACCTCATAGGGGGCTATGAGGAATAATGTGTAATTATTATTCAGTAGATTAAAAGTTGTTTCCAATGGATAAAGAACTACATGATACCTAGAATTTTTATTAATGTATGTTTGTCAAAACAGCTTCGTTTTCCAATAAAACCAAGAGGCAAATGTGTATTATCCAACTCTTTTTCTGTTTTTTTTTTTAACTTGAGAGGAATTATATAGATGTCTGGTCTAGATGTATATAGGAACTTACCCATTTTCCTCAGAACCTTTGTTCAGAAGAATCTTGCCTCACAAAAATGTAATAGAAAAAAAACTCAACAGCATACAGTACAATATTTTTTCTAAAGAAAGAAGTAAGAGTAGAAAGAGCATTAGAAATTAAGATAAGGATATGGCCAACATGTATTTCATCCTAAAGAAGAAAGGGCAGCTATAAGATATGTATTGTATAGCTTAGCCACGATTAACCAAATTGTCATCTTTGGAAAACACTAGCCTAGGTTGAGGCAAACCTATATTCTATAACACAAGCAGAACTACTAAGCTTCTATAGCAGTGGTTCCCAACCTTTTTTTCACCCTGCACTCCTAAAGAAATTTCACTCGAACTTTGCACCCCCTGAAATAAATAAAAAATAAAAATGCCAACATATAGCCAATATCCTATTATTTACCTGGACTTTTCTCATACCCCCTGGAATATCATCTCGCACCCCCAGGGGGTGCGAGCACCCCAGGTTGGGAACCCCTGTTCTATAGCACCATCATTTCTTCCCAGTAGAACTGCAAGTGGGAAAATAGAAACAATATTAAATATTTTACAATCACGTCTGAGATTATCTGGATGTTTAAGTATATTTGTCTCCTGCAGATTTTTTTTTTTACCATTATGTTTACTATCACAATGTCAATTGCTTATATTTGTTTCTAATTCTTGTACACCACCCAAAATCACATGGAAGTGGGCATCCATACAAATTGAAAAAATAGATTACAATCCTTTTCTGTCTATCTGAAATAGATCAGGAGAAATTTAGATAACCCTTTATTTATTTATCAAGGCTAACTTCTGTGATACTTTATCAGAATTATTATACTTATACTTCTTATAATGAAGTATTGGAAACTTGGCATATTTTTAAAATGCATTAATAAATAAGAACTACATGGATTTATCAAATATAAGTCTTGCAAAATCAACTTTTATAGTTTAGTTTGATAAATCATAGTGTGTTCAGGAAATAGGATTACTTCACTTTCCCCTAGTTCTGACTGATTCCATGCCTCTATTTTGGCTTTATTAAAACTTGCCTTAAACTGTCCAGCATGCTAGGACTTCTAACATCCTAAACTTCATGGAAAGCTATAGTGATATACAAGTGAAATTGAGTATCTTCTCTCCAGACCTTCTGAAAGGTTGGAAAGAAAAATAAGCAAAGTTGAAGGGTCAAAAGGATGTAAGGATAGCGTAGGTACATAGGTACTTTCCTCAAATTTTTATTCCCCTGCATTAGTCAAGAATGTCTGAAGGGTGGAGATTTATGAATATAGTATATATAATTTTCAGCAAAGCATTTGACAGTCTCAAAATTTTGTTCACAAGAGCAAATGTGACTCAGTTGATCCTGTTCTTTGACAGATCCAGATTGATTGAATAACTATTAACAGCTCTGGGTAAATGTGGAAGAAAGTAACACAGGAAGTACAATGTCCTCTAGATGTTTGAGCTTATCATAAACTAAGTTTGCAGTGCAATGCTACTGTGAAACAGTTTGTGCAATTTTATACAGCAAAAACAATAGTATAAGAGCATGAGAACAATTCTAAATGCTACTCAGGTCATATATGAATTTTGTGTCTGCTCTGTGTATCATAGTTCAAGAAACTCATTAATATGTTAAATGTGCAGCCTGAGGAAGGGGAGCTATAATTCACTTAACAGTAGAAAACCTGGCATATCCAAGCCGATCTGGAAGGCAGTAACTTTTGCCTGAATATTTGGACAACTGTTGCCATTATGTGTCAATAATAATTGGATCAGATGTCTATATAAGGATCTCTTATGGATTCCGAGTAGCGAGTGACAGAACAAACCAAATTCTTCCAAACCTGGTTTGAAAGAGTTGGTTATGTGTAAAAGGCAAAGGGAAAGGGCGAGGGAATGATAGATTAGATTATAGATTATCAGAGTTGGAAGGGACCTTGTAGGTCATCTAGTCTAACATCAATGCGACCCACCCAAGCAGGAGACCCTACATTCTGACAGTTGGCAGTCCAGTCTCTTCTTGAAAGCCTCCAATGATGAAGCTCCCACAACTTCTGAAGGCAATCTGTTCCATTGGTTGATTGCTTTGTCAGAAAATTTCTCCTTACTTCCAGGTTGAAACTCTCGTTCAGTTTCCTGAACAGTTTCCTTGTTCATTTTTAAGTATCTAAGAATATGAATAGTGGTCAAGATTTTTGTTTCCTAGAATCAAGAATCAGATACAACGCCTTCCCTGGAAAAGTAAATACGGAATTGTGAAAAATGGATTAGAGTAAAGCCATGCTATTTCTTGTAGTATTATACAGCTATAAAAGGTGAACAGAAACGAGAAGGGAAATGCCTTCACATTATAAATTTATAGATCATGGACTGCAAAAAGACCCAATCGGCCTTGTGCCAAAAAAAAAAAAAAAAGCATCGGGCGCCACCCAAACGAAGATAAGCACAGTCTGAAATCATTTCCTTTTTGCGTGCTGGATTTCTCTCCCCTCTTTCGTCTCTGATCAATGGGCGGTTCTGCTGCTTAAAGGACAAGGAGGGCGGGGCGCCCTTGCTCATAAGGAGCAGCGGAGGGGCCCATAGGCGAGGAGGAAGAGTAGCCGACGATGGCTGTGGAAAGCGCTCGTGACTATGCGGCGGTTTTGTTGCGGTAAGTACGCTACAACGTAAACCGGCAACCAGCCCGTTTGCGGAACGCGTGTGTGTGAACGCGCGGTATCTTAGTTACCAAGGCAACCTGTCGGGTTTTGTTTCACCGCCCGGTGAACTCGCCCCACCGGTCACCTTCCCGCAGCGTTGAATTTTCTAGGAAGGGAAGCGCCTTTTTCTCGCATTCCTCTGTTGCCTCCCCCTGACTCAGCCATGACTGCACATTTGGTCCTCAGTCCGGACTCGGCGCGGACCACCAACTGTTGGTCCTCTTAACTAGGTGCTTTCCGGTTCCCGTTCCTCTTGTAGCTTCGCCGCCGCCGCCCCCTTAGCTAAGTTAATAGAGAAGCGAACGGTGGGGAGCCTCAGGTTGCCGTCGCCCTAAGAGGAGCTCAACTCCTGGGAGGAAAGGAAAGCTACCTTCCTCCCTGTGCCTCTCTTTTGCCTACTTTTTACATTGTGAAAAAGAGGAGTAGGCTGCTTGTAGCGCTTCACTTCTTTATACTTACAAGGCATTGCTAAAGTAAAATGGCTTGTTGCAGTGGCATCGTAAAATTGCAGTTTCATCTGTATTCCAAAAAAACCTGCCCAGTTGTTGCCATAAGCTGGAAAGCATGGTATATTTGGGAAGCCTTTTTTTTCTTTATTGGAATGGGATTCTGAGCCAAATATTTTTACAGTTTTTAACTATTAAGCCATTTAGTATAAACCAAAGCAGTGGACAAAGTTAGGGTACAAGCCAATTTGTTGTAGGAACCCAGGCAGTTTTGTTAATCCAACAAACTAGGTCAAGTGTTAATCAACCACTTTCGATGAAAAGACTAAAAACACAAGGAAAAAATGCATCTGAGAAAAGGTGTGGGGGGTTGAAGGGTAAGAAAAATAAGACTGGTGTGTTGGACAAGCATACATTGGACTAGACTTGCTGAGAACAATGAAAGCACTATAGGTAGTCCTCTATTTACAATCAGTTGTTAGCAACCATTTAAGTTATAATACCACCATCCCCAACAGGTATTTACCACTCTGTTCCTAACTTATGTCCAGGCACCCCCCTTCTTGTAGTCATGTGACTGCAATTTGCCAATGTTTTTCCCTTGGAAACAAGTATATTTCTAGTTGGGGGGGAATGCCCATAACAAACTGGGCTTGTTTAATGACCACTGCAAAAAAGGTTGATGACCCATATTATGACTATCAAGGCTCAATTATGGTCATAAGGGCTCTGTACTATACCAAACAAGCATCACTAGTGTTGACTTCTAAAAACTTTTTAAAAGCTTCACTTAAAGTTGATTCATTCAGTTGAAGATTGGATATCATGTTGTAAGCTTTAATCAAATACGATTTTATACCTATTTAACATTTTTTCTATTGAAAACCTTTGCTACAGTTTAATCTGGTCCATGAATTACAGTTTTTACATAAGGCCTTCAGGGACTTAAAGCCTTTCTGAAGACAAATGTCACATAACTCAAATAGACAGCCTTTGTACTTAGGACGACAGTGAAATTTGCGCAAACTACTATTTTGTAAGCTAGTAATGCAATTTGGTGCCATTTTACTCTAATAAACTGTGACTGAGTTTTGAGCCTATGGTATTGGGTCAACTGGTGATGAGGTTCTTTTTTTTCTTATTACAGAACAAATGTTAAAAGCAACAGCAGCTAGAACTCAGAGGAAATTTGGGCAAATAGGTTGTTGATAACATTTCTTTAACAGGGATGCAGTTTTAGTGATATATGGTAGCTTGCCTCTTAGTAATTTCCCACATTGCTGCAGATTTGCTTTGGACTAAATAGACATGGTGTTATTAAGAGGCTTAAGGAATATGGGGCAATATAAGGAAGAATGTTTAAATCTATATTTCATCATTGATAAAGTCACGGGTGAGCTATCAAAAGATATATTCCTCTGACTTGATTTTTTTTTGCTGTAATTGGCATCAGGTTTGTCTGAAGAAACACCCGTACCTAGTGAAATTTTGGCTAGGTCCTCACTGGCAATCAAGTGAAGATTAAAACCAACCCTCTCTAACCAAGATCTTTCCAAATATGTTGGGCTAAATTCTAAATTAACCAGATCCAAATTAAGTGGATAACTTAAGCTGTATCTTACTGTAAGAATTATATTAGTTAATGTAACCAGTTGGTCAACTTCCTACATATAATAGCTCAACTCTCCTCTGATAGTCTTCTAACGATTGACAGACATTTTAGGTGGATGGGAGGTAGTTTCCTGAAAATGGAAGCAGTGTTCTTTTGGGATTCTTTTTAAGATATCTGAACTTTGTTTTTGTTACCCCTTTTAGAGTGTTAGGGTTTCCTGTAAACTTGAAATAGTAGAACATTTTTTCTTTAAGTGTCCTAGTAAAAACTCCTGCAAAAGTTACCAGTTTTGGCAATCTGCAACTGGATTTAATATCATTGTTGCTATGTCCTTCAAATCTACTAAGAATTGAGGGTGTGTGCATTTGGTATGTTAATTCCCTGCTCCTGCATTAGAAAATAAAACTATTGCTGGTGGTACTTAATGTTAGCTTCATCCATTAAACTATTTGACAGGTTGCTGATAAAAAAATAGGTGAATTTTCTAATTTTAGCTCAAGTTATATATATTTTGTAGAGAGATCCTGCTGAAGTTTTATGTCCAAAATAAAAATCCTATAATGTACAGGTATTAGTTATAGTTACAGTCCACTTGTTTTAACTGGACACTAAAGCTAGGTTGGAGAAATATAGTATGGCCTCAGATCTTTGGTTCCTCAGCTGCTGGGTCATCATAACTAAGTTGGCAAGGGTTCCAGATATTACTATTCCAAAGATGTAATTCTAACATAGAAACTCCCCCAAATTAGATTTATCTTTAAGGAATCTGGAAAAAAAAATAGTTAGAATAAAATGAATAAACTTGTTAGCTGGATCAGTTGCCTTCATTTCCTCTATAAAAAGTGGAATAGGAATTCAGGTTAGGACTTTCAGACAATGATTGTCCTTGGCTTTTGTGGCTCCTTGAAGGGTGGGCCTAAAATAAAAATTTTTGAAATATATCCTTGAAAACTAAAAAGCATATGCCACATGCTTCTGGTCTTCTAATTCATCAAGCAGTTTGAGGAATGAGCCACACTTTTAGCAATAGATTTAGCAGTAATTTTGGAAAACTACAGCCTGTTTTTCTTCAAACATTTCTGGAATATAAGAAAGTATTTTCTGGAATACAACTCCCAGGATTCCAAGTTAGCCTGGCTGGTTCTTGCTGGGTAAGAACTCCAGCACTAGGAATTACAATATATCATTGGTTCAAGATTGGTAAAGGCTGCTACTTGAAACTTTTAAAATTGAAATTTCCACAGTCAGTGGAAATTTTTTACATTGAGTAAAAAAAGTACTGTATTTTTGTTTCAGATCCCTAGTATCAGTGGGAACATCGGTGGGATCAGTAACCAGACAAGCCCTGCTTCCATGTGCACCTCGGCCTTTTCGTATTTGTAACCATGACAGAAGCAGCCGGAGAGGAGTTGTGGCAAGCAGTTTACAGGATCTTATCAACAAGGTTGGACTCTCTAAACATAAGGCTGCCAATCATCCCTATTAAGTATTCTTATTCCAGCTCCATTAAAAGTTTGTTATATGTGTACAAATGTATATAAGATCTATATTCTGTTATATTTCACTAGAATTATGACCAAAAGTTATCTCAAAACAACTCCACTACGTTCAATTTTTTCTAGTTGTTATGTTTAATAATTTTTTTAAACAAAGTTTATGTTAATGATCCAAATGTGTGCAATAGTTTCTGTTTATATTCTCTAGATAGCCTACAGTACCTATACTACATGTTCCTGAATATACTGTCAGGAAGAATTAAGATATTTATTTTAACTTTCTGGTAGATGGTGAAGTGCGGCTTCTACTTTACAGGAAAGATTCACTTGCAGTAAATCAGAAATGATTCCCACCTGACTTATGATAACTTTCATAAAAGGGCATTTAAAATTAAGCTTTCTTGTAATTCCTTCATCTGTAGACCTTGGATGCTTTCGTTATAACTGCTGGATTGATAACACTGGTTCTAGAGGAAGATGGAACGGTGGTGGATACTGAAGACTTCTTCCATTCACTAGGAGATAATACACAACTCATGCTTTTGGAGAAGGGACAGAAATGGAAGCCAGTAAGTGTTTGTTCTAAGGTAGTCCATTCCAACCACCAACTAGCATGGTTATATTTATCTTCTTCTGCATGCGTCTCTGAAGCTGTACTGCAAATTTCATTGAGTGAGGAGAATGGGGAGAATTGCCTGAATGTACACTTGTAAATGTTTGCATATATTTGCTATAGTTTAATCTGTTGATATCAGAAATTTTAATATATTAAAACATGCCTTAACAAATACATCTATTCTAAACATAATAGTGTATTATTACAGAAATGGTAACTAATTCATGAGGTTTCAGTCTTGTTTTTAGTAGAAGAAAAAAATTAGTAAACTTAACCCTTATTCTTATGATGGTGTTGATACTGGTCTGCCATTGTCTAATATTATAACCTAATTCACTGGGTTATTGTAGTTAGGGGATAAATAATTATGAATCAGTCTTCTGTTTTTGAAGGAAAGGTGAAATCCACATCCATATCTCCAAGTTAAAAGAAGGAAAAAAACACAGACTTGTCCCATACTTTCAGTATAGTCTAATGGGTATGCAAATGTTTGGGTAAGTAGTCTAGTATTTAATGCATATTTTTCTGCATCTTGATGCAGGGATTAAATTATGGTATTGCAACAATACAGCAACCAAAGAAAATGGGAGTAGCAAATTTCACTTTGGATTTGTACAAACTAAATCCGAAGGACTTCATTGGTTGTTTGAATGTTAAAGCTACCTTCTACGAAATCTATTCTGTGTCCTATGACATCAAGTGTACGGGAGCAAAAAGTATTCTAAGGTAAGTATTTATTAAATTTGTTTGCCACCTTTCTCATCACAAAGCAACGCTAGTATACGTTTATACATTTACAAGTATACATTTCTAGTGTTGTATATGGAACAAAATGATCATAGATGTTCTAACAAAACTTCTACTAGCTTATGTAATCAGAAATATAGCATATTCTACTTTTTGCTTTTAAGAAGAGCTTATCTTAAGGCATTGAGTTCTTACAACTAAACTAGGGCAAAGTGTAGCCTTGTATTTTTATTACTTAGGCAGGTCAAAGTTCATAAGAGCAGCCCTCCTGGATTAGAAGCCTATCAGGCAAACGTGCCTATGAAAGACCACAAATAAAAATGAGCACATTTCACTGAATTGGAGGGATCAAGGTAGATGCTCACCCCCATAAACCATGAAGGCCATTCTATGACTTATCTCTCAGTCTAACCTATTTCAAGGGTTGATTATAAGGTGACAGTGATTTATGAATTTAGATAGGGTGTCTTTAACTTTTTAGAGGAAGTGTAGAATGTAAGGTAAGAAATGGAATGAGATCTCAAGAAGTATCACTGAAACCTCAGAAGAAATGTAAACTCAAGAAGAATCACTGGCTTATTTATTTCCATACTTTAGTTGAGCAATATTAGACATTTATAATGAAGCAGGAAGAATAAAAATTGAAGATAGAAATAATTCTGATAATGTTCAGTTTATTGAAAAGTAATCCCATACTTGCCTTTGTTTAAAGTAAGTATTGAAAACATAATTTATTAAATTTAGACCTGCCTAATTCTATATAATATCAAAAATTAGTTCCAGCCTATTCTCCCTTAATTCTTTCTATACAAATAATAAAATTATCTGCTGTGTGGATAAGTTTTGGATATTGAGGCACTAGATGGTAATAGTACCTACAGTTTTTCATATAAGAACTTAATATGTAACTGTTATTTAATGGAAACAGGAATACATTTCACTAAATAAAACGGAAGTTGTAGCTTACATGTTAATATTTTTACATCTAAAAATATTACTGTAGATCTAGTACAGATGTATTTCAATGGTGAAAATAAGACAAAGTCTTTTAAAGGTGAAAAGAAAAAGTTGTTTTGGAATTATTAAAGATGGGTTCCTGGTCTTATTTATAGAATATTAATAATTCAAGGAGCAATCCAATTTTGAAATAATATATATTTACTAGGGCCTATCAGTAATAATACCTTGGTTGCCAAAAAAAAAAATGCCAGGATTTTTTTCTTAAAATATTAAATATTCAAATGTAATAGAAACTTGGTATTAAAAAACAACAACTGATCTTGTGACTATTTTATGCATTGTACTAAATACAGAAAAATTATTACAGCAAGATTGAAGATGCAGCATTAATCAAGCCTTTGTTAAAAGGATATTGCTAGTTTCAGGCAAGTCTCCTTAGTGTACCAAATAGCCATGACAAAAGCAGACCGCCTTACATTTTTGACGTAGGTTTCTATAGTCGGTTGCAGATGACTTAAGAGGGCAGTCTTAGAAAAGGAAGTGCTTCCATTATGAGCTTTTACCAAGCTCTCTGGCAATTGAGGGCAATAGCATTTTGAAATTGACTATAACTGAAAAGGACAGTAAAAAATGCTAATTACAATAGTATTACTTTGTATAAACTGAACCATCTTTATCAGATAATGCATTGCTGTAATCCATGCTCTGATTATCATTCATTTGGTCAAGTGGACTAAGCCAAATGTTATCTTCTTCATAGGAGGATGCTTCGTTTTCTGTCACAGATTGCCCAAGTAACAGGGCAACTTCTTCTCCATACCGGAACATACATACTAGAAGTAATGGGTGATTATGAAGATGGTCTGCTTACGGAGGCCAAACACTAAAGCAAATATAAGAGCCTTTTTAATGCTTGCCTGTCCAGCTAACACTGTAAATCGGGTTTTGGGAAGGAGAGATTGATTGAGTTACACCTTAATATATTAAATATCTCAAGTTTAGCTGAGTACATAAATATACTTTAATGTTTAAGCTTTTATTTAAGATAATGATGTCATAATTGTAAATATGGTCGGAATCTTTTTAATGTACTAAATTATTTAAGTTGAAGAACTCTTCCGCTGTCAACTTCCAGTAGAAAGTTCTTCACACAGCAAAACATGACATGTACTAAGAACTTTCTTTGATTACTATGTGAACAGTCATATTAAACCTCAGAGAAATTCAACATTAATCTCATGTCTATTTAAAACTTCCTCATTGTTGCTAATCTATAAATAAATGTCACATCTCAGTATTAAAAATGTCTTATTTTTCAGGAATCGCCTCTTAGTTTTTAATCTTAGTTGTTCAAACTCTGGTCACTATTACTGAAGAAAGCTGATTTTGCCAACAAAAAAAAGTTGTCTATGTGGATTTGACTTAATGGTTAAAGCTGAGTCTAACATTTGTGCTGAGACATAGCCTCTCTGTCATCCTTATGCAGTCTTCCCAGGCTGCTTATCAGCATCAGGACAAGCCTTGGCTTCAAAACTGCTAGACTAACAATGGACTGATATTATTTCACTTGACAGAAAATATCAAATGTTTTCCCTTTCTCCCCCTTACTGAGTTGCATGGTAAAGCACAGAGTGAGAACATTCCATTTTCATCCTATTGTTCCCTTCTTAAACAAAAGTACAATTACTATCCTGGTTCAAGGAGCATGGGAAGCTCCAAAACATCTATACAAAATAATTATTTCAATTGATAGGAAGTTGCTGTACCTGAATGAATGTAAGGTACCTGAAGCAAGTTTTTTTTTAAAGAAACAGCTAGAAAAACCTGAGTCAAGAGATTTGGATGTAATGATCCTATGGGGGTAAAAGCTACGTGCTTAATGGTGAGCACATCATACCAACAGGACTTTCTCAAACCTGCATATCCAGAGTTAATCCAGATTTCCAAGAATAGGATTGAATTGCAAAAGTAGTGACTTCCATAAATTAAAAAAGCACCCAGTAGTTTGTCACTTTCTACTGATAATATAACAAAAGGAAGAAGGTCCCTTAATCCTGCAAAGAAAAATAAAAGCTTCATGACTGCTATGAGATGGGGGTTGAGTGTTCATATTGACTAGGCTAGACTTGCTCAAGTGGGATTATATGAGAGGTCATGACTTGGGGCAAAACATGTTTGAATATCATATACTGTACAATGCTAGCTTGGTATTTTATGCAGGGTTCCTCAAGACCTGAAAATTACTTGAAGTGTTCCTCCAGAGTAAAAAAAATTAGAAAGGTTGAAGAGTGGTGGTGGCACAGTGGTTAGAAAGGAGTATTGCAGGCTAATTTTGCTGACTTCCAGTAGTTTGATTCTTCCCTGACTCAGCCCTCCATCCTTCCAAGGTCGGTAAAATGAGAACCCAGATTGTTGGGAGCTATATGCTGACTCTGTAAGCAGCTTAGAAAGGGCTGTGAAGTTATATATAAGTAAGTCTAAGTATTAAGTGATCGCTATTATGCTTTGCTTCACAACATAGATGACTAGTTCTAAACAACATATTAAGCCTAAATCGCACAGGACTGCCTAAACCAAACTCTTTCAATGGCTTACATTGTATCCTATGTAAGACCTATTGGTGTGGTTTGCTTATTTGGGGCTTCAGACAATGTATGAACTCAGTCTTTGTGGTTTGTAAAATCACTGTTAGCAACTGATGTGTTGAGCAGCTTGGACAAACTATGGGTTAGCTTAAATGAATCAAGTTTAATAATGGTCCAGTTCTTCATCTTGCAGTGACTTAAATCCTTCCCAACATAACTCAAATGAACAAAGGTTTTTGAAAAAAATTCACTTCATCTAAAATGACAGTTTGAGTGTAAGGGGATGGTTTACTGAGGTTTTCAATTGATACAGATACAGGTATGATTGCTATTATTTCTTTGTAAAATATATTTATTTGAAAAGACAATGCAAAGTGAAATCTGTAAATATCTTACATGCTGTTGACAGCTAATGGAAATAGAATAATGGAAAATAGAAGTATGCTGAAACAATGAAATTTATCAGCTGTCTGCCTTTTGTATTTATTTGCAGTCTTCAGCCCAGTTTCCTTATCCAGTAAAAAAACATGTGAAATTAAATTGAAACAATTTTAATATTCAATCTCTGCATTGTCATGCATTAATCTGTTCATGAGAACATGCATTTATTTGAAACTACACAGTTTTAGATAACAAATGGGCACTACATATAATTATAACTCTTCTGTAGTTCGTCTGCTCCATGAAACGAAGTAACAGTTACACAACTTCAACAGAATTTACTTCATTCCACAACCACCACCCCCAACTGAACTGAAGGTGTGTTCTGTAGTTCCAACACAAATATTTTAACAACAAATTAAGGCAATAATTCTGCACAATACATCATTTCTGGCACATCTAAAATAAGTTTCCTCCCTTGGTTGGGTAACCTGAGACCCAACACTGTACTGCAATCCCAAGCCTCTTCTTTTTGTAGCCTCTGAATTTCTCTATGACTATGGTTGATGACTATGAGTAATGCAATTTCTTGATTTTTGACAACATTAAACAACATGAAACTAGTATAAATCCTGATGCAGGGTAAGTAAATGCAGAAAACTCCCACACTTCTCAAAATCATGTCTGGCCAACATGTATGACATACATCATGGTTCAAACCAAATGTTTATTTACCTTCCAAAAAACAAGGGTCATTTCCCACCTCTAGTCAGTTGTTCAATCATTCAGTCACTTTCAATATGGGGCTTCCTCTGAATTCAGAATTCGGCATTCAGAAGCTAAGGCTAATCCATATCTGGTGGCTTGAATATTTATGGGTGAACCTTGACATATCCATGTATGTTTTTACCCAGGCTTCATCAAACTTAATGAAACAGAAACTTATTTTAAAAGGAAAACCTATTTTAATGCAACGCCTGGAATTACTTGAATTCCCAGCCAAAAATTAATTATACACAGTTCCTCCAGATAAGAGCACACTTTTCAGTGCTGTAGAATGCTGCCAAAAAATAGAAGTCCAATAATTATAACATAAACCAACCCAAAAACCCAGAAAAAACCAACCAGAGTACAGAGCTTCAAGAAGGACTTGGAAATTACTGAACTGCTTTGCTTCCTGCAAAGCTTTTTGTCATTGAGGTCTGACTTTTAACTCTTATGGGAGGGGCAATCACCTCCCAGCCTTACTCCGGAGTCACCCCCTCTGTTTCAGCTGCTCTCACCTTCTAGCAGCTCTGCGTACACGCACACTGGGAACAGACTCCTTGGGGTTCTCTGCTTCGCTGCTGCCAGACTCTGAAGGCTCCAAAAGCAGCACCCCACTCCCAGATGGTCCTGGCCCCATCCCTGCATTGGATGCAGGACCCTCGTCCAAGTCCCCTCCAGAGTCTCTGACTGGTTCCCTTTTGTCCTCACTGTCTGATACCTCTGCTGTCTCCACTGGTTGCCAGCAACCACAACAATGTAGACATACCCATACACTCCATTTAGAGAGGTGTACTAATTCCCAGTTGGCTTCTGGATGCCATTCAAGATGTTGATTGTCACTTCTACAGTCCTTCATGGTACCTGATATCTATGGGACTGCCTTCTCTCAGTAATATGATTGACTGTTAATAACTACTACTTTCAGTTTTTTAAGCTTATAGTTGTGTCATGGTGGTAATATAAGCCACCATATAAGTCTTCTAGTTGCCTCCTTTTCGTTACCTTCAATTTTCCTAAGTCTTGGAAAAATTGATTTTCCCTTCTAATCCTGTTCTTTCTCGCAACATGCTATTTTTTTTTTATTTGATTGCTTAAGATTACAAAAAAGATGATTTTAAGAACAAGTACACTCTTATTCATCATGGCTCACCTAATATTAGGTAGACAAGTGCATTAAAGATTTTCTGCCTTTCTGAGAATGAAACCATAGCCTAATTAAAACTTTTAACATTAGTTTCAGTTTTCGAAGAACTGCTATTTTTTATGGCAAGTATTTATAAAATTATTTTAAAGATGGCATATAAGTGAAGGTTAATTGTGCATTCTGACTTTTCTGGGATAATTAACTGGTTTCTGTTAATGATAGAAAGGTTTCAGATAAGTGTTGGAATCTTAATTATATAAATCACATCTCCCCATTTAGCTGTTTCAAGTAAGTTTTTTTAAATTTTATAATTATTTTCTAATCTAATTATTTCTCATTATCTAATATTCTTCATCTTTTATGTTTAATGCATATTGCAATGTTGTCCTTTATATAGATGTAATTCCAATCATTTTGCATGACTTTGAGATATATTTCTGTATGCACTATTCCTGATTCAGTTCTCCAAATATTATATTACTAAAGGAAAGGAGGACATAAGAACCAATACAAAATATTGTTTTGACAACTGTGCATTCTATTAACTTCAGATACTGCACATTTGTTTAAAGGAATATAGGATTTGGTCTTGGGCATGTAATATGAATGAATATGCAATTACTGGGGAGTTCATGGAAACAATCCCATGGTCTTGAGAAAGAGGGAAGTATGAGAAAGAAGCTAAAAAATACCCTATGTTGATTTTGTTTAGTATACATGGGACAGAGAAAACTTGAACAGGCTTTCAAGATTGATGGCAGGTCTTCAAGACAGCTAAAATCAAGAAGCAAGCACAATGGGAATTTCAGGAATCGAATAATAAAATATTGAACAATAGAAATAAATCAAAATAATAAAAAATATAAGTAACTATAAATAAACTCTCCTTCACCAATTCAATGCAGCTACAATTGGCATGGCTACAAGACACAGGATCAAAGGATAACTATTGAAAGATGCTGGTAGCTAATTGCAAACCAGGCAGATTTTAAGTTGTTGTTATTTCCCCAAAAGCTCCCTTACAGTTTAGTTGTCTGAATATTTAAAGGATTGCCTTTCATATTACAGAACTGTCCAGTTGTTGAAATCTGCAGAGAAGCCCTTTTGAAAATCATCCCTCTGTCAAAGTATACTTAATGTCACACCTGAAATGTCACACCTTCTACTCTCCTTCTAAGTCACAGGTATCAAACTTGCGGCATCATGTTGCCATCATGGAGCTAGGGTAGGTATGGCTTGTGCATGACACATCCAGCCCGCAGGCTACCAGTTTGACACCCCTGTAAATCTAAGCTGTGGAATGCAGTTCCCCATTAGTTAAATTTGGCTCCCTCTCCATCTGCGTTAAGGAAATCTGTATAATCATTTCTCTTTTACCAGATTTGTCGTTATTAGATAATTTCAGCATTTTACTTTATAGTTCATTTTAATCAGTATTTTAATTCTTTCTATTATGTTTTTGTTTTAACTTTTGTTAACCACCTTGAGTTAAACTATAGAGCATAATCTAATAAAACCTAGTCAGTTGCCATGTGACTTGCATCTATCCATCCACTCATGTGCCTTACAATCCTTCAAGATCTAGACGTTTAAT
The DNA here is from genome assembly GCF_049901715.1 of Pseudonaja textilis. Taxonomy (NCBI): domain Eukaryota; kingdom Metazoa; phylum Chordata; class Lepidosauria; order Squamata; family Elapidae; genus Pseudonaja; species Pseudonaja textilis. The sequence goes on along the minus strand of NC_141992.1, from coordinate 149,686,965 downwards.
AGACTATTTGGGTTCACAATAATTGCTGGGTGTGCCTGAATATAAGGGAAGCCATAACTAATAGTAAATCGGATGTTCAGAGTCTAGCATCTTTAGGGCGAGATGGAAAAATTTATCTGAAACTAAGCTATTGCAAGTTAATAGTGGAGTTCACATACTGCACTCAGGCATGACTGATTTAATCTTATAGAAGGAGTCACAGTGGACAGCGTGACATGGGATGATAAGCCACAAAGCATGTTATAAATCACAATGACTAGCTTCACCATCATGCTAAGACAGAACCCAAAGAACCACACTTCAGTAGAGTTCACACATTAATTAACTCATTGTGTAGTTTCTTTTGTTTTCACTTAGCATTCATCAGTCTCATTAATATTAAATTAGATGAATTAATTAGTTGACTCAAGATGGCAAGATCCTGACACCAGCATGAATTCCCAGCAAAAATTGGACCAGTTCCACCAAAACCCCAGAAAAAAATGGAAAATAACCAATGCCACTGTTGGATTTAAAAATGTGTAATCTCCCATCAGAAAGATTCTATTTCTGTATAGAAATGTAGCCTTAAATCCAGATACAAATCTATGAAAAGCTAGGGATATGTATGGCAAACAACTTCACATAGGCAAATTCTAGGCGTTTTCCCCTTCTTCAGTATCAGAATGTTATATTTCACTCTGCTTAATTCTGCAGAAGAACAAGTGGCATAAAGAAGAATTCATTTATTTTAAAGAATATGGTAATGTTTTGCCAAAACATGTCATCAACACAGTGAGTACAATTGTGCATTTGCTTTCTTTCCTCAAAGTTCTTAATTCTCTGGTGCACTAGCCATATAATGCAATCCCAAATTCTGGGCACATTGTTTAATAAATGGACTTTGACACAGATTTTTTTAATTTGTGGGTGGGCTGTTAGGGTGGGATAAAGAAAGGCTGTCCTGACCTCTCTGCATTCTTGGCATTCATATGCCTTTAAATCACGGGGCGTATGGTATTACAGCACACACAGTTTTCATTTGTGCATTAACAATTAGCTTCATCTCTGAAAAAAACATTTTTGAATAAATAAGATGCAAGAATATAACAATTCATCCTTTGGGACTTTTTAACAGGCTCTTTTAGTTTGCTGCTGAAAGACACGTCTTTTTGTCTTTTTGTCAGAATGGAGCAGTCTTGTTTGAGTCAGGAGATGCTTATTAGGGTGTGATTGCCACTTATTTTTATATGGCCACCTAATTGGAACTGTAAGGAATTATATTGCCCCACTACAGACATAACTTGTCTTGAACAGTCAAAAATCTAAAGTGCAGCGACACACATACTTAAAGATTATGTCTCTCCAGTTTGGGATTGAAATTATGACAACATTTTTGTGGGAATTATGGGACTTGACATCATGTATCATACCAGTGAAAAGTTTCTTAAGTTACATAAGGTGTTGCAACAGAGGGAGATGATTATGAGAAATAATTTTATTATTAATAAACATGCCTTGACTGAAAGCCAAATCGGAAAAAAATCAAACAACATGTGGACTCAGTCTCTATTTCTGATTATAAATATATACTTCAAAATAAAGTCCTTCAATTCAACTTTGACTTTTTTCATCACAGTAGAAAGCAGACAGTACAGTAGAAATTGTGTCCTTGGTTGATTTAAAACAAAACAAAACAGCTAAGCAGAGATTCAAGTTATATGTATGCTTAAAAGTTATGTAGTGCTTTTCTGTGCCCTATTTTGTGGCAACTTTGCCATCCTCTGAATGCATAATAGCTAGTTTTTAAAAGGCAGAGCAGTTGTCTCAGCATATTTCATTTGGTAACAAATTCATGTTGTAATTTCCTTGGCTCCTGTCTATTTATCTGACAATGAAAGGATTTATCCCTTTCAAAATTAATATTTGTTTTGTCATCAAGCCTTTTGATTCCATCCTCCAGTTAAAACAATAATGATACATTGTAAACATTAGATTTTTCCTCAATAATGTTGGTAGGAATACTCTACATTTCCTCTTGTTGATACCAGGGAACTATGTGTTCCACTCCTTTCTTTTCTTTTTTTTGGCAATGTAGCAATCCAAAAGAGGAACAGAAGTAAGTTTAATTGAGCTGCAATACCAGTAGCAGTTACACAGACATCAATCATTGGAGGTACAAAACTGCTTCAAAAGTTGTATGTGGCCCCTTTTAGTACTAATAAAGTCAATTGGCAAAATTGAATGTTCAAAAGATTTTTAAAAAAGGAAAAAAATTAAATATGAAAAAAAAAACCTTCCTGGAAGTATGGAAAAGATTCTGCAAAACAGATTGAACAGCAAAAAGCACTCCATTAGTTTTCCATGACTTTCTATTGTTTCTTTGCTCATTTCTTATGTACTATAGGTAGCACATACAAACCATTTCAACTAAGGGGGTTGTGTCTTTGGTAGTATACTAATGTACTGGTTTCAATTCTTTTCTCTGGTTAGCTGTACTCAGTAATACTTCAAATACAGTTTCGGTATTGGTTTTTCTGTCCTCAGGACTATGTGCATTTTTCTATGGTTTTCCTTTCCTTAGCATGGAAAAGACTCAAATAGCCCTGCCTTCCCAATACCTATCACTAGAGATGTGCTATGTGCATCAGAGGAGCTGCTGATACAGTTCTACAGAGGAATTCTTGAGTCTGTCATCTGCATCTCTATAACTGTCTGGTTTGGTTCTGAAACCCAACAGGACAGGCACAGACTCCAGAGAGTAATTAGGACTGCAGAAAAAAACAATTGCTACCAACCTGCCTTCCATTGAGGACCTGTATACTGCATGAGTTAAAAAGAGGACTGTGAAAATATTTACAGACCCCTCATATCCCAGACATAAACTGTTTCAACTCCTTCCCTCAAAATGACGCTATAGAGCACTGCACATAGAACAACTAGACATAAGAACAGTTTTTTCCCGAATGCCATCACTCTGCTAAACAATTCCCTCAACACTGTTCAACTATTTACAAAGTCTGTACTACTGTTAATCTTCTCATCACTCCTTATTGCCCATCCACTCCCACTTGTGACTGTACGACTGTAACTTTGTCGCTTGTATCCTTACAATCATATTGACTGTTTCCTAGTATGATTTGATTGCTTATTGTATCCTATGACTATTATTAAGTATTGTACCTTATGATTCTTGACTCTTGAGGAATGCATCTTTTCTGTTATGTACACTGAGCGCATTTGCACCAAAACAAATTCCTTGTGTGTCCAACCGCACTTGGTCAATAAAGAATTCTATTCTATTCTATTCTATTCTATTCTATTCTATTCTATTCTATTCTATTCTATTCTATTCTATTCTATTGAAAGAACAAGGGGAAGGGATTATATAGACACAGCCCCATACACTGCTTGACTGCAGGAAACCCATCCCAGCCATGCAGATGACCAATATGGAAAAAATAACTCCAGACACACAGATCCTTTCTCACAATGATTAAAGGCACGGAGGTTGAGGGGAGGGCCATACCCTTATCCTAAGCAGGGAATAGGAGTAGACTACAAAACCTAGTAGAGGTAGTCCTTGACTTACAGCCACAATTGAGACCAGATTTTCTGTTGTTAAGCAAGGCAGTAAAATGAATCATACCCAATTTTACAATATTTTTGTTGTGGGTGTTAAGCAAATTTGGGGTCCCCCATTGACTTTGCTTGTTGGAAGCTACTTGGAAAGGTTTCAAGTGACGATCGCATGACCGCAAGATGCTTAAACTGTCAAATGTATGCCAATTGCCTGAATTTTAATCACATGACAGTTTTAAGTGTGAGTACTGTTGCTTTGTGGGAAAAGAGACTCGAGACCCAGTTGACTTTTTCCTGTTTATTTTCTTTCTAGTAATCGCATGCGGAGAAACCGTGGCAGCCTTTTTTATAGCTGGCTGCTCGCGGCTCGTGGCCAATGATGGCTTTTCAAATCTCCCGCCACCACGGACCAACCTATCATAGGTAAGTATGCAAATATATAACACCCCTCCCCATGTGGTCCAGTCTAATCAATCCGGGCCTCACCTATCTTACATAGTCACGTAAGTAGGTGGGGCTCTTATGGTTCCGACTAGACCCGCGCAATTCAATCGTGAGTATTTCTGTTTGGGACTAATGTTAGTATTGGTTGTTGTGTCATTGTTAGGGTTTGTTTTGTCACTTCTTTTACTTGTGGAGGGTCTCCCCCTCCCCTTTTGTTTGTGTTTGAGAGGTCCCCCCCCTGGTTTGGCTATTTTTGTTTAATGTTTGTGGCAATTCCTTTATTTGTGTTGGTTCTCCCCCCTCCTCATCCTGATTGTTAGTATTTCTCAGTGTGGTCCTCGATCTTTTTTGGTCTATGTGTCTCCTCCAACTTTCCATCCTCTGTGTCTACCCTGTATGACCGGGGTCCTGTTATTTGGGTTATTGTTGCCGGTATCCACAATGGTTCCCCCATGAGGTTTTTTGCATAGACTAGGTCCTCTGTTTTGAATGTGTGGCACTTACTGGAGGAGTCTGCTGGCTTTTCTGGGCTATATGTGGGGTGTAGCCTGTCTAGGTTTGATCTTAGTTTCCTTCCCATTAATAATTCTGCACCATTTGTTGTGGTGTTTGGTGTAATGTGTTGTATACTTAGTAGTTTGTCTATTTTTTCCTGTATATCCCCCGGTCCCAATTTGTGTAGTGCTTCCTTAGTGTAATGGACCATGCGTTCCGCCCGTCCGTTCATAGCCAGACGTCCTGGCGCTGTTAGTGCATGCCTTATTCCTGTTCTGCCAGGAACCTTTCAAATGTTATTGCCATGAATTGTGGTCCGTTGTCGGATACAACTAAATCCAGCAATCCATGTGTCGTAAAAAGTTTCCTTAGTTGTCTAATAACAGCTTCTGCTGTGGTTGAGTGCATGATGCTTACCTCTAGCCAATTTGAGTAAGCGTCTACCACTATTAAGAATGTATGTCCTTTAGTTAGTCCTGCAAAATCAATGTGTATTCTAGACCATGGTCCCCTAGGTGTTTCCTGTTCGCGTATAGGTGCAGAAGGGGGTGTAGGTCTAGATTCCTGGCATTGTTTGCAAGTTGCTATCCATTCTCCTATGTCTTTATCCATCCCTGGCCACCATACATAACTCCTAGCCAGGGACTTCATTCTGACAATACCCGGGTGACCCTCATGCAATAATTCAAGTATTCGCTTCCTTAATACGTTCGGTATGACCACCCTATCCCCCCATAGTATACATCCCTTTAAGACTGATAGTTCCGTTTGTCTATTCTGAAACGGTTTAACAGTCTCGTCACTTGCAGTCTCTGGCCACCCTTTACCTACCCAGTTTAAAATCCGCGCCAGGTTTCTGTCTCTCATGATTTCCATAGCAATGTCTGTTGCTATTATGGGTAGGTTTGCCAACATCTTGATCTGAAGGGTTGATGTGATTGGTGCAGGATCATTGTCTAAATCAGGTGGCGGGGAACGGCTCAGGGCGTCAGCATGTGTTATGTTCTTTCCTGGTCGGTAGATCAAGTTGTAGTTATAGGCAGTTAGGAATTCAGACCACCTCGTCATCTGCGGTGACAGTATGTTAGGTGTAGCTTTGTTTCCTGCGAGGATCCCTAGGAGAGGTTTATAGTCTGTGACAAGTGAAAAAGGTCTGCCATAGATATATTCGTGGAAACGTTTTATTCCTGTTATTGAGGCCAATGCCTCCCTATCTAGTTGGCTGTAATTCCGCTCCGGTTTAGATAGAGTTTTTGAATAGAATACGATACGTGCTTCTCTTCCATTGGGTAATACGTGGCTGAGTGTGGCACCAATGCCGAATGGTAACGCATCGCATGTTAATGTTATTGGAAGGGTCTCACTGTATTGTATTAGCACACAGTCTGATTAAGTAAGTTTTTTATTTCCTGGAATGCTGTTTCTTCTCGTCGCCTCCAGGTCCAGGTAGCTTTCTTATCAAGCAACCTGTGTAGTGGTTCCGCTATCATTGCTTTCTGTGGCAAGAATACATTGTAAAAATTAATAAATCCCAAGAAGGCTTGCAAGCCTGTTTTATTTTTGGGTCTGGGAGTTTTCTTTATTGCTCTGATTTTGTTTTCAGTGGGGTGGATCCCTTCTTTGTCTATGAGGTATCCCAGGAATTTGACTTTGTCGGTGGCTAATTGGCATTTCTCTTTTCTTTACTTTAAGTCCTGCCTCTTTAAAAAAATTTAAGACCTCTCTTAGGCGGTCTTTCAGTTGTTCTTTGTCCTTGGCTGATACTAATACATCGTCAAAGTATGGTACCACCCCCTTTATTCCTTGCAATAGGCATTCCATTAAACTCTGGAATACCCCTGGGGCCATGCTAACTCCAAATTGCAGTCTGTTGCATTTGAATGCCCCCCCCCCTGTGTGTCATAATTGTTTGTGCTTCCACTGTTTCTGGGTCAACTGGTAATTGTTGGTAGGCTTGCGCAAGGCCCAATTTTGCAACGATTTTACCTCCTCCTAAAGAATGTAATAGGTGCTGTACCACCAGAACTGGGTATGCGCTTTGCTGTAGCGCATGGTTAAGGGTTGCTTTGTAGTCCCTGCAGATACGTACGGACCCATCTGGCTTAATAGGGGTAACAATTGGGGTTTCCCACCTTGCGTGGTCTATTGGTTCTAATACCTCCTGTATGATAAGTTTATCCAATTGTTCATCAATTTTTGGTTTTAACTCGAAAGGAACTCCCCTTGCCTTTAGTCTTATAGGGGCTATATTTGGATTTAAATTAAATGAGATAGGGGACCCTTGGTACTTGCCCAGTTCTCCGTTGAGGACGTCCTGGAATTCTTTTATTGGGTTCTCTTCCCAGTCTGTCTCAGTAATGCTGTTTATTCCGGTTACTCCGATTCCTAATGGTGCAAACCATTCGAGTCCCAGTAGGCTGGGTCAATCCTGGTCGACTATTGTTAATGGAAGGACTTTAGTGTGTTTTTGAATTCAACTTTGAAATGTCTGGTACCTGCTACAGGAATTCTGTTTCTCTGGTAGTCCTTTAGTGTGAGTTTTTGTATTTCGAGCTCTCCCTTTTTATATCAGGTATTAGTCTTTTTAGGGTATTCCACGATACCATTGATAAATACGAGCCTGAGTCCATCTCCATCTTGCATGGCTGGCCTTCTATGGTGACTTGCACATGTAACTTTTTTGCATTGATTGAGTTTGAGTGCCCAATGGTTATTGTTTGATGTGTTTCCTCTTTTCTGTTTGCTTCTTTCCATCGTTTGTTTCTGTTTTCTTGACTCCAACGGCTCCTTATTTGCTTTTCCCTCCCTCTGGGTGGGGGGGTATTCCATCTTTGTTTAGGGCCATAGTTATTTCTAGTTCGGCATGCCTTTGCTATGTGTCCCCGCCGCTCACAATACCTGCAAATAGCATCGAACAAATGGCATTCAGAACGTGGATGGTTTCCTCCACACCCAGCACAACGGAATTCTGACTTTCTTTGATTCCGCTCCCGTCTACCTTTTTCCGACTGGAGTTGATTTACATCTTCTTCTTCCTCTTCATCTTCTGATAAGGATTCAATGTCCTCGGGGTGTGTTGTGGTGGTGGGTTTTTTTGTTTCATCTGGTGTCTTATTGCGTGTTTGATTAGTGTCTTCTTGGGTTTCTTTTGGTAATTTATTCATTTGTCGCATGGTGGCTGCCAATTTCTGTGTGGCTTCCGCTGCGGTGGCTTCTTCTATTGCCTCCTTCAATGTTATCTTAGGTCTTGTTAGTAGTCGACCCTGTAGTGTAAGGTCCTTTAATCCGAGGACCACGCGGTCCCTCATGGCTTCATCCATGTTTAGAAATTGGCATGCTCCACCAATGTCTCTTAGTGCTGCAACAAAATCTCCGATGCTCTCGTCTTCCTTTTGGTCGCACTGATAAAATTCGTGTCTTTTGATGAGTCATGAAACGGTTGGTGCATAGTGGGCTTGCAATAATTTCTCTAGGTCCGTCCACGCCATCGTCTTTACATCGTTGGGTGCTGCTAATGCCTTTGCCATTTTGAATACTGTGGGACCGCAGTGGGTGAGGAAGACAGCTCTCTTCCTATTTTCGGATATTCCTTGGAGATCGCTCCCTTCTAGAAACATGAGGAATCGATCAATGTAGGATTCCCAGTCTTCAGTTGTTGGATTGAATGGTGTGGGTGGCAAGTTGTTCCCGGCCATTTCGTTTCGCTCGGTCCTCGTTGCCACATGCACAACTGGGCTCCTTTGTCTCACTATCCCACCCTCATCACCAGTGTTGCGTTGTGGGAAAAGAGACTCAAGACCCAGTTGACTTTTTCCTTTTTGTTTTCTTTCTTTTTTTTTTAAACAAGTTTTATTGATTTTACAGACAAACAAACAAAACAAAACATCATTAAACATTAAAAACATAAAACCTCTTTCCATTGTATATCCTTACAAGGCAGGTAACATATTGCTTTATATCACGTACTTATAATTTATCCCATTTCCATATAAACACATAAATTCCCTTTACCAAATTCCACATTGTTTCTCTTTAATCATTATTCAATCATATTTCCTTTCTGATTTATCTGCTATCCAGTCATCAACTTTATATTTTCCTCTGGCTTGTTTATAATTATTCTCATCTAGACTTCCTCCGAGATTTTATTATTTAATTCTTAATTAAACACACACACATAAAACATAGACATAAAAACATAAAAACTTTCTTCTAGAAAGTAACTTGGCCCCAGATTACCTCTTTTTGTATGGATTCAATTGAATTCACGCTCTTCTTATATACCATTACCCATCTTATTTACCATTCTATATCTATTATATAACTCCTCTCCACTTTTGCCTCATCTTAATTCTGTTTTATATATTTAATCTTGCTTTCAAAAAAAAATATTTTTATATCTTTTGTCCATTTCTCCATTTACATCTGTCTCATTTCCAATTTAAGAGAGAATAGTTTCCCCTGGAATCACTAATCGGAGTATGATGCCTTTCTATCATTCCTCTAAGTTAAAATTTAAAATAACACCTAAATCCCAATCAGATTCTGCTTAGTACATTCTACTATTTCAAAAACCAATACTACAATAATAAATCCGTAACAATCAACACATTAATCCATTAAACTCTATATTCAAACTAATATTTTAAACATTCCCTTTAGTATTTTATTAAAACTTATTATCATTCATTATTAAACCTTTTAAAGTTATACCTTGATATTTTAGTCTTTTATTAGATCTTAAAAAGTTCTGATTATCTACTTATAATACAAATACCACTATTACAATACTCATGTGTACTTTGCAGAATCCCCCTTTTTTTAAAAAAAAAAATCCCATATATTACCCATTATCCCTGAAAAAAATTTCCTTTTCTCCATCTTGTCTTATACCTTTGTAACTTTTTTCCTCCTTTTCCCTTTCCTTCTTAGCCCGCCTAAACTTTTTACCCCCTCCTCTCCAAACCTCTGCCTTCTTGATTTCCCCTTTCTGTTGCATTCCTCTTTCCTTTTGCTTTCTAGCATTCTGTTGTTTTTGCATCTTCTTTTTCTCTTTCATAAACATTTTTTTATTTCTTAAGTCCTTCCTTTTCGCTCCTCTCTTTCTCCTTTCTTTCTTAGTCATACCGTTTAGTTCATTAAAAATGGCTTCTTCTTCCTCGGCTTCTTCCAGCTGTTGTTTAATTTGCTGACACATGACAAGCGCCATATGTAGAAAACAAAGGGCTTCTCCCATAACATCTTTGCCTTCTTTCTTTATTTTTAAATATTGTTTTTTTAGTTCATCAAGAGATAGAGCCATTTTGAACAGTTTCTTCTTCTCTTTCTGTATCCTCTTCTTATTATTAAGCCAATCAATTATTTCCAAACTTAAAACAGTTCCCAAAAGTCCCAAAATCCCACAGTCATCAAACAGTCCAGGCAGAGTACAAGCTTCTTCTTTTTACAGTTTCTTTTCTAGGGGTGAAGTCAAATTAGGGAAAGAAGAAACGTCCAATCTGTGCTTTAAATCTTTCTTAGAATTAATTTCTATTCTCTTTATCTTCAAGGCATCTCCTCCAGCAAAGTCTTAGAGTAAAGATTTGTTTTCCCAAGCCTCTCCCTTCCCACTTATAACAAAGGAGTTTAGGTTTTACCTTCTATCAAAAGGCTGGTTTCCCTTGTCCATTTGTTAATTCCATAAGGGAGGGAGAGTGACTTCCCCTTTTCGTCACTTTTCTTCGCAGCTGAAAACATCAATCGGGAACATTATAGCTTCCAAGTCATTACTTTCCCAGGTGTTAAATATATCCTTAAGGTCCCAGTTCGACCAAGAAAAGACTTTCTTTAAAAAAAACAAAACTCCTTCTCCCTCCTGCGCATTTTTTATCCAATTGCCGGCTTCTTTATGATGGCCATAAAAGACCACCGCTACACCGTCTTGAGAGAAGGGGGTTATTGCCGGCTGGGGGGGTGTTGCGATGCCCCTCACCCCCGTCCGGATCCCCCCTATCTTCAGCTGCCCCAGCAGGGCAGCCTTAGCCTCCAAATCCGTCAGGATCGGAGGCACCAAGGCGGCTAGCACAGCAGGGATCGCAGAGAAGGCGAATCCCTGCTGTCACCGAAGCCGACAACCGGAAGGCCTTTTTGTTTTCTTTCTAGTAATCGCATGTGGATAAACCGTAGCAGCCTTTTTTATAGCCAGCTGCTCACAGCTTGTGACCAATGATGGCTCTTCAAATCTCCTGCCACCACGGACCAACCTATCATAGGTAAGTATGCAAATATATAACAAGTACTGGTTGTAAGTCACTTTTTCCAGGGCTATTGTAGCTTTGAAGAGTTGCTAAATGAATGGTTGTAAGTCAAGGACTACCTGTGCCACAGTGCTCCTCTCAATAAGAGAACAATGGCCTTGCTTGCTCTCTTGCTCCAAAGTAACTGGGACTTGGAAAATGTTGACCTTGGCTCAGTTGTGAATGCAATGATAATCTCTTCCTTTTCAAACCACACCACAGGGGGTGGAAGCACAAGCCTGCTCACTTTGGTGTTCCCAGAGCAACATTATTCCACCTGTTCCTTCCAGCTCTGAGTCACAACCTTGCCAGGAAAATACAAAATTATTCCTTCTGGCTCCTGTCTCAGTTCTGTGCTGGAAGACTCCTCCCTAGCAGGTGGCCATGACTGAGATTCCAGATGCTTGGAATAATCCATTTCCCCAAAGTGTTCATTGCATTTAAAACCAAGCCACAGTAAAGGAAGAATCTCTTTTTGGGTGGCTGCAGTGCATTCGTTAACCAGTTTACAAAGGCAAACCAAGGTTGAACCACCTTTCCCTCTCACATTCCTGTAGGAGTGATCTGCTGGAAGCAATGGATTCATGGGTTGATAAAGTTGGCATGGCCCCTAATTTTCTGGCACTCAATTCCCTCCTGTCTACTTTGTAGCTGGCTGTTCCAAATTGGTCATATTTTTTCTGTCAAAAAAGTTAAGGGATCATTTGCAAAGTGTCTGCAAAATAAGTATGGCAACAAGACTCCAGTGAAAGATCAGCACTGGCACAAACTTTACAAAGTACAAACTTCTTGGGCACTTTCTCCATTTCTCAATCCACTGGAAGCAACACTTACTGTGAGGTTTTGTTTTGTTTTTTTGAGGCATCTGGTTGGCTGCTGGACAAAGCAGGAAAGTCGCTTGCCTAATTCAGTTCAGCTCCTATTCAAATGGCTAATTATCCTTGACATCTATCTACCATCCATGTAGTTTTTGTTTCAGTTGGTAGGTTCAAAAGAACAAAGAAGCAACCACAATACAATAATGGGAAGAAATGTGGGGGGAGGGGGATCAATAAATTTTAAGGGAGAATTGGTACAAAATGTTTTTACAGGTGATATATAACTCCATCTATAATTACCAATGCAGACAAATTATATAACAATGTTTTGGAAATGCCACAAAAAGGAACATTTTATCATATATGATGGTCATATTTAAAAATGCCTCAAAAATACTGAAAAGAAATTCTAAAATTCAAAAAATAAAATTTGCATTGAAACCATTAAGAAAATATAAACAACAACATAATTTATTAAGATACATGCTGACATCTACAATTTGTTACATTAGAAACTGACGTATCTGTATTAGAGAAATCTAATCAAATTTAAGTAGGAGCACATCACACAGGAAAGCAAATTTAGACATTTGGAATACGGTTTTTAGGAAAACAATTACGAGACCAATAAAAAATAACCAATTAAATGACCTAAACAGATAATAGCAATATCCTTCAAAATTTAATGCTAAGTTAAGTGGTCATGGAAACAAAAGAAGAGAAAGGTTCCCTTAAGAAATCATTCTATAATGTTTTTTATACTGTACATGCTTTTGTGGGGGGCGGGGGGGTAAATTCCAGTATAGGTAAGTCCTCAACTTACAACCACAGTTGAGCCCCAAATCTCTGTTGCTAAGTGAGACAGCTGGATTTTGCCCTATTTTATGTCATTTCTTGCCACAGTTGTGAACCATTGCTGTTGTTAAGTTAGAAGCATGGTTGTTATGTGAATTTGGCTTCCCCATTGACTTTGCCTGTCAGATGGTTGCCAAAGGTGATCCCATGACCCCAGGACACCACAGCCGTCATAAATATGAATCACTTGCCAAGCAATCATGTGATTATGGGGATGCTGTCATGTGAAAAATGGTCATAAGTCACTTTTTTCAGTGCCACTGTAACTCCGAACATTCATTAAACGGATGGTTGTAAGTGGAGGATGACCTGTATTCTGTTTTAAATCCTCATCTTTCTAAAAATCTGTTAAAAGCTTAAACAAAAAAAGGGAGGTGGGATGGGAAGCAGAGGTGGTATTCATTAAGTTCTGATCAGTTCTAGAGAACCGGTAGCAGAAATTTTGAGTAGTTTGGAGAACCGGCAAATACCACCTCTGACTGGCCCTGCCCCCATCTATTCTCTGCCTCTCAAGTCCCAGCTGATTCGCTGGGTCTTCTTTGGTTGCCTTGCACAGGAGAACGGAGCTGGAAAGCAGATTGGTGGGGTGGGGAGGGAATGGAGATTTTTGCAGGAACCTTCCCCTGCCACATCAACCAAGCAACCCCCACCATACCATGCCCACAGAACTGGTAGTAAAAATTTTTGAATCCCGCCACTGATGGGAAGCATGTACTATAGTGCAAACAGTTCATTACATTCTGTCCCTACTTTGTCTAGGTTTGCACTAAGCCTAGAGCAACAAACGAATTATCCTTTTTGTCAACTTTGACTTCAGATGAATGCAATGGATAGGCTTGTGCAGGTGGTACCATTTTTGAAAATGTTTTATTGCATCTTCTTCTGGGATATTTTTTTGACCTCCTAGTCTAGGACTAAGAGACAGTGATTGGCCCAATCGCCCAACTAGCTTTCATGCCTAAGGGAGCACTGAAACTCGGGTCTTCAGTGCCTTTAACCACTACATTAGATTGCCCCTCTAGGGCTGAACCACCCCAATGTTTAGAAGGAGTATGTGGCCACCTACAACCATTGATTGATTGATTGATTGATTGATTTGATTTGATTTGATTTTTCAATCGCTTACAATAGGTACAAGGATAAACATAGTTATGAATACAAGAAATGAGTACATATCAGAAAAATAAAAGAAACAACAGGACAGGGATGGTAGGCACTTTGGTGCACTTATGCACGCCCCCTACAGATCTCTTAGGAAAGGGGTGAGGTCAATAGCAGAAAATCTAAGATTAAAGTTTTTGGGGTTTGGGGAAGAAACCACAGAGTCAGGTAGAGTATTCCAGACATTGACCACTCTGTTGCTGAAGTTGTATTTCCTGCAATCAAGTTTGGTGCAGTTAACCTTGAGTTTGTATCTATTGTTTGCTCTTGTATTGTTATGGTTGAAGCTGAAGTATTCATTGACCAGTAGGACATTGCAGTGTATAATTTTATATACTATACTTAGATCGGACCGAAGGCAGCGTAGTTGTAAGTTTTCTAGGTCTAGAATTTTGAGTCTGGTGGCATAAGGTATTCTGCAACGAGTAGAGGAGTGGAGAACTCTTCTTGTGAAATATTTCTGGACTTTCTCAACTGTGTTAATATCAGATACGTAATGTGGGTTCCAGACTGATGAGCTGTATTCGAGTATTGGTCTAGCAAATGTTTTGTACGCTCTAGTTAGTAGTGTAATATTACCAGAGAAAAAGCTACGTAAGATTAGGTTAACAACTCTTAATGCCTTTTTGGCTATGTAGTTACAGTAGGCTCTAGCACTTAGATCATTAGAGATGAGTACTCCAAGATCCTTGACAGAGTTTGGATCATCAACAAGGTCTTGACTATTCAGCCTGTATTTTATTTTCTGGTTTTTTTTGCCAATATGTAAGACAGAGCATTTATTTGTTGACATTTGAAATTGCCATTTGTTTGACCATTTTGATACATAGCAGGTCTTTTTGAAGGATAGCAGTATTGTCTGTGGTGTTGAACAGCTTTACATCATCAGCGAAGAGAACGCAGCTGCTCTTAATATGATCACAGAGCTCATTTATGTAGAGTATGAAGAGAGTTGGTCCTAGAACGCTGCCCTGGGGGACACCACTGTTGACAGGTACAGAAGTTGATAGGATGCTCCCAATTTTGACCATTTGTTGTCTGTTTGACAGGAATGCTTCTATCCAGTTATGCAGGTGTCCAGAGATACCGTAAGGTTTTAGGTTTTTTGAGTCTGGTGGCATAAGGTATTCTGCAACGAGTAGAGGAGCGGAGAACTCTTCTTGTGAAATGCTTCTGGACTTTCTCAACTGTGTTAATATCAGATACATAATGTGGGTTCCAGACTGATGAATACTAGATTCTGGCATGGCTGAAGAAGGGTTGGGCAAGCACCAGGGACTCTGAAGGTGTAGAAAGCTCTGAGCCCCTAGTGCAGAGGTCTCCAAACTTGGCAACTTTAAGACTTGTGGACTTCAACTCCCAGAATTCTCCAACTCCCAGAATTCTCCAGCCAGCACAGCTGGCTGGAGAATTCTGGGAGTTGAAGTCCACAAGTCTTAAAAGTTGCCAAGTTTGGGGACCCCTGCGCCTAGTGTGAAACGGCTCTTCCCAAGAGAGAGAGAGAGGGACGGTTCACACGCCCACAGGCGCGTCCGGAGCAAAGGCTGAACAAGGGGCAGCGCCAGTTGCTGCCGCCGCCGCCGCTGCTGCTCCCTCCCTTCCCTCCCAACTTCTGTGAAAAGTTGCCGAGTGAGCAAAGCCCGGAGGCTGAATCACGACCCGGGGAGCCAATAAAAAACGTTCCTCGGAGCCAGCCGCTCCGCATTCATCCGCCCGAGGGGCTTGAAATACGCCAGGAAAAGGGGGAAAAGCAGCGGAGGCCACGCCAAAGCAGACCCACCACCATGAGGGAGATCGTGCACATCCAGGCGGGTCAGTGTGGAAACCAAATTGGAACCAAGGTATATGAGTGTGTGTGTGTGTGTGTTGGGGGGGTGGGGCGGGGGGGGGAAGGGAGAGGGGGAAGAATCCTCTCGTATTATGAAAGCCAAGCGATTCCTTCTCGGCAGCCGGTCGCGCGTGGACCAGGTCCAGCAACCCCCCTTAAGGACGACCGCGCCTTCCCGTCTCTCCCTTTCACCTGGACGCCGAGCCTTTGAACCAGGGCGAGGAGAAAGCCGCTCCTTTCCTTCCTTCGTCTTTTAATACCAACTTATCCTCCCCCCCACCCACCCTAAAAATGGGGGAAGGAAAGCAAAATTGTTCCTTGCGAGTTTCGCTTCGCTGGGGGAAGAGAAGAGTCTTTGAAACCGCCGGGCCGCCTCCTGGGTGGGGAGAGCCGTGGAAAGAAACCACACAACGCGCACACACCAAACGGGAACTAAATTAGAGCCGCTTCTTTCATGTTGACCATACAAGGCTTTGGAAAAAAACTGAAACCGTGTGTGTGTGTGTGTGGAAATGCTGAAGCGGCGGGGAAAAGGCGGTGTGTGTGGGGAGGGGGAGGGGATGGAGAAGGCTGGAGCTATGAAAAGCGGGGAGAAGAGGGAAAGGTGCGACTAGGAAGCGGGCTGACGCGCTTAAAACCGATTTCTTTTCCTTTGCAATTCCTCGGTGCCTCTCTCTCTCTCTCTAACACACACACACACACACACACACACACACACACACACACACACACACACACACACACACACACACACACACACACACACACACACACACACACACACACACACACACACACCCCTACACCCCTACACCCCTCCCCAGCCCGCCCCCCGTTTCCCCTGCTGGGTTGTTGCAGGCAGCGGCGGGGCGGGGCTGGCCGGAGCCTCCCTCAAGCACGCCTGGCATTCGGCAGCTGCTGCATCCGACACATGCCTTCCAAGGCCGCCTCTGCCCCGGCCGGCCGCGATGGGTGTGGGGGAGGACAGGCCGCGCAACGGGCCCTGCGGGCTGCTGAGAACAGCGCCGCCCTAAACCGTCCCTGACTCCTTTTTCTGCTCCCCGCAGTTTTGGGAAGTGATCAGCGACGAGCACGGGATTGACCCGGCCGGAGGCTACGCGGGTGACTCAGCTTTGCAGCTGGAGAGGATCAGCGTCTACTACAATGAATCATCCTGTGAGTTTGTACAGTGTTTCATGCCTCCCTCCCCCCCCCCATCTCTTTTGGAAAGGGAGCGACCAGGTTGCTCAGGTGTTTCTTTTAGAAAAATACTCCCCGAGCTGGCAGACAAAGAGCAGCTCATTCCCCTGGCCTTAGGGTGCCCATTCCCAGAATTCCCAAGCATGGTGAGAAATTCTGGAAACCTCCCAATAGGCCTTCCTCTTTTAGAAGCTGCTCTGTGAACTTTAGCATAGTTATTATCAAGCTGGCTTTAAAAAAATATATATATATATATTTAAATATATATATATATATAGCAAAGAAATCTGTCTTATTAGTATGATATCTATAATAGTAATAGGAAGCAGCCTTTAAGTGTGGTGCCGGTCATGAGTGAACTGTGATTTTAGTTATACCATTTCAGAATGGTATAAGTGAGGCATTGCAAATTTATAATCAATTATGAAATTGCATTTTTGTCTTTTAAGCCGTTGCCCATGTGTTTTTTAATTCATAAGTGTAACAAACTTGTATAAATAAATTTTAGAATACCCACTGTCTCCTGCTGAAATAGGGTTACTGAGGGAGACAGAAATGAAACACAAATACATTACACTTTTAATAATATGTGCTTTAGTTGGTTCTCAGTAGGTTAGCCCAGACTAATACCTGTCAGAGATGTCAGATTTCACCATAATTCCCAATATAAAAACCACATCTACCACTTGCAATGCTCCTTTGCATTGTTGAGTCATTCTTTTAAGAACATTCCTCATTTGTAGTGAAAAATCTGCTCCTTCGTCAATCCTTGAACTTCATTACATATGACCCGACAGACATTCTTCATGGTCACATCGTTGGACAAATGGCTGCTGATACTGCTGCCTCAAATTTTTCTCCTGCCACAGTTACTCAACTTACTTCTCAACTGTTGCTGAATGCAAGTGTGGACTGATGTGGAAGCAACATGCATTGCTAGGAGTCACTTCTCCTTGGCTTAAATGGGGAAATTACTTAATGAGCTTTCAGTTCTCAGGAACGGAAAATTACAGTTCCTTTTCCATTGAGTGAATGACATTTGTGAATGTGGGTGCATGCATATTTACGAGTACAATAAAGCTGACTTCTGACATACCCTCTTTTGCCTCCTACAGCATTGGGGGTGGGGGCGTAGAAGAGTTTCCTGAAAGCTCTTTCTTGATTAGAGAAATATCATGAGCGTGAAGTTTGCAAAACCTCAGCAACTCGCAGTGATTTACTAACATCAAGCCCTAATGTTTTGAGCTATTGTCCCATTCCAAAAGCATGAAATCCTGCCACTCTTTAGAAGTGTGAACATGTTAAGCTTTGTCCTGGATTAATTTCAGATGAGGTGGTAGTCCATTCTCCCCTCCCCTTCCTTCCCTCCCTAGGGCTCCTGACATTTCTGGTTGAATGGAACCTCCCACTAACTTTCCCTTTCTATTAATGAAGTATACAAGTTCCATTTGCTTATCCTTGCTTTAGCTGATAGCTCGATGGGTAAACAAAAGAGGCTTTAATCACTGTGGGCCATGTTTATAACCTGTGATGGTTATACTGGTTATTCTAATCCGCTGTACTAGCATGACATACTAACCTGAGGCTAACAACAAGAGCTATCATTCTCATCCAAACATGGCCAAGGACATGCCTTGGGGAAACCAAAAGATGAATGCAGTGATTGTAATGGTATGTGATAAGCTGATGAGCTGAAACCAAGAATCTCACTCACCTACCAAGAACACTCCTGCAGGTGTCGGCCAAGACAGAGACTGTTCTTAAAACAAAAGAACATTATTGGACAATGTGACTTGTTCCGTAGGGGGGAGGGGAAGAGATCTTTAACTATGCGGGGTTGCACGGGAAACAGAGTTGGTTGGCATTCTTCAGTGCTGAAATCATCTACTCAAAAGTTTTGCTTTTGGGATTTTTGAAGTTCCTGGAACTGTCTGCTTTTGTTCGGTTTGTTAATTGGACCTTTGACATTGGGGCTGTAAGGGTGTTTAGGGGTTGAAATTCTGGTTTTAAAAACCTCACCAGCTTGGCATATGGCACCTCTAAAGAATGGATATGGGAGTGAGCTTTACAGATTTTTAAAAATGGGATGGCATACAATACATTGGCTGAACTTAAGCAAAAGTCTTGGTTAAGATTTCAGTAAGGGACAACAACATTTTTCCAAAGAATGGTAAAGAAATTGGTCCCTCTTTTTGAGATCAAATAAAAATTAGATGGTGTAGCAAATATTCAGAAATTCATGTGATAAGATGGGTAGTTAGTTTTAATTTAATATACATATCATTTCTTTTAGCCCAAACGTATGTACCCAGAGCAATTTTGGTGGACTTGGAACCTGGAACTATGGATAGTGTTCGATCTGGCCCTTTTGGACAACTCTTTCGGCCTGATAATTTTATTTTTGGTATGTTGACAATATTCTGTTACAAAAAGAAAACTTCTCAAGGACAATGACTAGTGGTCTGGAGGTGGAGCTCTCACCTCACAATCAGGAGGCTGTGAGTTTGATCCTAGGTAGAGGCTCTATTTGGAATAGAGTCTCCTGCTCAAGCAGAGGGTTGGACTAGATGACCTCAAAGGTCCCTTCCAACTCTGTTATTTTATGAAATACGTTCAGTAGACAATACTCATGTATCCCTGCACATTGAAAGCTTTGGCGGGTTCCTCTTGTTTCACATTAACTCCAAATGTAATAAAACTTCATATAGTCAGCCAATGCATTTTCCCATAGCACTGGCAGATGAATCTTGAATTTTTAATAAAAGATTAAAAAAAAGTGAACTGGAAAACCTATCCATCTTGGCCCTAATGGGTGTGAATGGAATTCCTGTGTTATACTGTCAATATACCACAATGTACCTGCATGTAAAATTATATGAAACATTTCTAAGAATGTTTTGGCCATTACTTGGCAGCTAGAGTTCCCAATATATGATAACACTTGAAAATGTTTAAATTTATAAACATTCTGGAATGGTGAAGATTCAGAAGTTCCAGATATTTTGAGTTTGTTTCATGACTTGGTAAATCTGACCTTTTCCTATCATTTCAGGACAAACGGGTGCTGGAAATAACTGGGCCAAAGGACATTATACTGAAGGAGCAGAACTTGTAGATTCAGTGCTTGACATTGTGAGGAAAGAATGTGAACACTGTGATTGTTTGCAAGGATTTCAGCTCACTCATTCTCTTGGAGGAGGAACAGGTTCTGGGATGGGAACTCTTCTCATCAGCAAAATTCGAGAGGAATATCCTGATAGGATAATGAATACGTTTAGTGTCATGCCATCTCCCAAAGTGTCTGACACTGTGGTAGAACCATATAATGCCACTCTCTCAGTCCATCAGCTGGTTGAAAATACAGATGAAACCTACTGTATTGATAATGAAGCCCTGTATGATATTTGCTTCCGTACTTTGAAGCTTACTACTCCAACATATGGAGATCTCAACCATTTGGTGTCTGCTACAATGAGTGGGGTGACGACATCACTGCGTTTTCCTGGCCAACTAAATGCAGATTTACGCAAGTTGGCAGTAAATATGGTTCCATTCCCACGCTTACATTTCTTTATGCCTGGATTTGCTCCTTTGACTGCCCGAGGCAGCCAGCAGTACCGAGCACTTACAGTCCCAGAGCTCACTCAGCAAATGTTTGATGCCAAAAACATGATGGCAGCCTGTGATCCAAGACATGGACGATATCTGACAGTGGCCACAGTCTTCCGAGGTCCCATGTCCATGAAAGAAGTTGACGAACAGATGCTGGCCATCCAGAACAAGAATAGTAGCTACTTTGTAGAATGGATCCCAAATAATGTCAAAGTGGCTGTTTGTGATATAGCACCTCGTGGCCTCAAGATGGCCTCTACCTTTATCGGAAACAGTACCGCCATTCAAGAGCTCTTCAAAAGAATTTCAGAGCAGTTCTCTGCCATGTTTAGGAGAAAGGCTTTTCTTCACTGGTTTACTGGTGAAGGTATGGATGAGATGGAATTTACAGAAGCAGAAAGCAACATGAATGATCTTGTTTCTGAGTACCAACAGTACCAAGAAGCAACAGCAAATGATGGAGAGGAAGCATTTGAAGATGATGAGGAAGAAGTTAATGAATAAAGTTAATACAATTCTCCAGTCTGAAGTGTTTGCTTTAATGCTAACCATTTGCATAACATTAAGAATACCACAGAGCTTAATTTTCAAAGGATTAATTTAATCATTTTCTTTAGAATGGATTGTGAATGCTTTGCATCAAAAGTAAAGCTAAGGCTTCCCCTGATATATTTACTTGCTCAAGGGGGCTGTGAGAACAAGACTCTCTCTCCCTCTCTCTCTCTCTCACACACATACACACACACACTCTCACGGCCCAATTTCTATAAAATAAGCATTATCCCTTCCATATTCACTGGGTAGAATCTTGGCCATTTAAAAGCAGTCATAAACCTATTAAGTGTAATTTATAAATTACATAGGCACCCCAGTTATATAATGGGTTCATGAGTGCTCTTCATTTGATTTTGTGTTAAAGCACACAAAATTTATATTGAAATTAAATAATTGTATCCAGCTTCTTGAAAGAAATCGAGATTTTTTTTTCCTTTTAAGAAGGTATATATATAGTATATTCCCCTCCCACATCCAACTGAAACAATTCACAGCACAATCCTATGCACGGTTATTTGAAAGTAAATATTTCTTACTCTAAATGAGATTTATATCTAAGTAAAATGTGTTTCAGAATTGCAGTGTTACTATGTCTTTGTTGTTTTGTACCATGTATTTTGTTGGGAACAAACTCCATTAATTAAAAACAATTTCAAAATATAATTTAGTCTTCTGCATATTCCATATTTATAAATTAATACTTCAATGGTGATGTTTTGGAATCTTTTAAAAAAGTAACCTCCGAGGAAGTGGATGATTCTTTTGGAAGCTGAAGCCTTAAAAGTTCATGACACAAAGGAGGCATATTCTGAGGCTGCAGGTCCCCATACGCCCTACCTAATTCCCAGAATTCTTCCAAACATGGTTACTAATTTTCCACTTGACATGTGATAGAAATCATAAAAACATTCCATGTGGTTCAACAAGAGTAAATGTAATTTTGTTACATTGAAGTGTAAATTCACACGTTCTCTGTCTCCAGCAACATTGCCTTTAGCCCCCACCTACCTCTTTTGTAGTGCTAGCAAGCATGGCATCAGTCATTCTCTTGGGTAATCCCCCATCACGTGGATGGACCAGACATGTTGTCTGAATAGATGTCAGCACATTCCATAAGAATTCCAGTCTTCTTCACCATCTGCCACATTAGATTTTTCCTAAATGCTATGCTTGACCTATGCTGACTTAGGACATTTTGGATTAGATAGACAACCAGCATTGTGAAACAGCACTTTCCAGCTGAACTCCCATTCCAGGCTGCAAAGATGTATCTCCAAGTGTGTGTATATGAAATTACTACAGCAGGGGTGTCAAAACTCGCAGCCCATGGGCTGGATGCATCATGTGCTGGCCACATCCATACCTGGTTTAGCAAAGTTGCGATACATCACATGACTTCACCATGACACCACAAGTTTGACAACCCTGCACTACAGGAACCTAATGATTCAGGGTGAAAACTGGGGTTCTCTCAGATCTTTTATTAGCTACCTAGCCTTTTCAATCCTTGATGCTTGTGCTAGCTCTTGTCACAATCCAGATAACGTGCCATTAGGAGTTGAATTTTTAATATCTTCTTTGAAGATCTCCCAACATGATTTTTTTTTTAAATACAGCCACAAAGTAGACTGGATTTTTCATGTGTCTGTTTTCCACAATCTTCTTATCCTTGTTTTGTCACAGGAAGTTCATAATGTCCCGATGAAGCTACAGATTTTGCCCCAATGTTCGTCCTTTGATAGTTGCTTCTATTACCTATTATTCATTGCTTTTTAGTTTGATATTTTGGGAACACTTTTCTCTTTTTACTGAGCTTGATACTTTTGCAGGAGTAGCAATCCTACCTTCTTTCTGCTCAATACCAGTTAATTTATGAGCAAGTTAAAGGATCTGTGTTAGCAGATTTGCTTTTCATTGTCAACTGTTCAGTTTGCATTCTGTTCTTATGTAATTACTAATCTATAATAGGAACTCCAGCTTCTTAGTCTGACAGGCTCTTTGCTAATAATGACTGCTCCATCCATCCATCCATCCTTCCTTGCTTATGCGATCTATCTCTGGTTCTGAACAGGAAGATCAGTATTATGTGTATGTGTGTATGAGCTCATATCATGATTTTACTTAATATCTAGATAACAGAATGCAGCAGACAACCTGATGTTATTTTTCATGTTAATTCAGTAGACGGCACATAGTGAATTCTTATTTTTCTCATCTCATTGCTGCACTTTATGAACATGTCTATGGGGCTACTAGTGTCCTTCAAAAAGTTACCATGTAATCTTTTGTGTCTATATTTTTCTAATTAGAAATCTAACAACTGGTTGTATGGTCTCATTACTGACCCAAGGATCCAAGAGAATCTGCCTGTTTGCACAGTCCAGTGTGCTGATTTTATTTGATGTTTCTAAACTGTATTTACAAAATACATTCGTATGCTCAATATTTTACAATCTCATGTAGAAAAAAATCCACACTTTATTAAAATTGCAGTAATATAATTTAGATTTTACACTTCATTGCAGCCACAGACCCATATCTCTAATGAATAAGCTCTTTAGCAGGTTCCCAGTTTGATCACTAATACCCGCAGGGTCTTTTTATTGGACAACAAGGTAAAGAAATGAATTTAAACCGGCGGTTGAAAACTATGTGCTTTCACAAAACAAACGTATTTAAGCGATGTGGGGTCCCAGGAAATACTCTATGATCAAAACCAACAGTTTCAGGATATTAACAACTCACATTTGGTAGAGGTGATCAGAAGATAGAAGATTTTTTCCGGTGTTCTGGGAAGTTGTACATTCTAGGGCAGTTTAAATATATCAGGTTACACAATTGTGATACAGATCTGAAAAGCTGCAACTCTAGAAGAGATTCAGTGTAGACCCATTCGTTCTACGAACTATTATTTTTTAAATCAGGAATTCTGGGAAACAAGCTTCCTGTGGATTCTGAATCCTCTGTAGACGGAAAAACCCACCTTTTTTGGTTCATCAACCATGGCAGTCTTCTTCCATAAAGCAGAGGATACTTGGGCACCAGATTTTTGAAGTGTTTCCCCTTTACTTTTCAGTGCGCAACATAATACTGTGTCACTCTTATGTACAACACCATCATACTGCAACACTAAAAAGGCACATGTCCTCTGATCTGCCTGGCAGTTCCCTCATCTGTTGCCTCTTCTTTCTCTTCACGTTCTTTGTTCCAGTCTTTAAGACCTTCTGGAAGTGAAGTATCTTCATCTAAGCTGCCCGTGCCTTCAACAAATTCTTCATAGGTTGATTTTTCAGCAAAAGGTCGGGGGCCAAGCATTTCAACCATATCACTCTTATCCAAAACCTCTTTCTCTAAGAGCCTTAAAGCCACCTGAAACAATAGGCACACATGTATTACAAGGAAGTTCAGCCTCTAATTTTTCATGCTACAATCTTAATATAGAGCTTAGGGATAAAAGAAATTCCAGATTTTAAAACCATTCACCTCTGCTGAACATGTTCGGAGCAGGTTACAGTATTACTTATTACTTAAGGTCTTCCAGGTAAAGAATATGCAGGATGAACTCTTGAATCACTGTATCCCTGGGTATTTCAAGTTTTCCAAAAACGAAATGTGTAACTTTTCTTCTGTTATGACTAAAACATCATTTATAGTAATGAGATATCTGGAAATAACATTTCTGCTACTCTCAAAGTTTTTGGTCAGTGTTTATGGCTATTATTTTTGTATTACTTTTGAAAAAATAACATGATAAATTCAATAGATATGGATTTTTCTGATACGCAAAGCTTAGTAAACTACCACTACCTTAATTTCATATTGGAGGTAAGCAATTTTCATTTGTTTCTGTTCTGATACCTATATCCCTGGAAACCAGGTAATACTGGAATTTGAAAGGAAAAAGGAATTGGAAGAAATGGATGTCCCCTTTTCTTTGATCAACTAGAAGGAATCCTTATGTTCGCAGAGAATCAGGTTTGGACCCAAATAAGCAACAGTCTTTTAACCTATTTAGGACAAGAATCCATACCTTTTCTACCTCCGCCTTCTTTCCAGTAAGTAGAGATACTGTCCTTTCGTAAGCTATGTTAATAAGTGTTCGCACTTCATCATCTATCAATCTTGCAGTTGCTTCACTGTAGGGTTTTTCTAACACCATGTCTCCTTGCCGTGGAAGATCGAATGAAATTTGGCCAACTTTTTCATTCATTCCAAACTGAACAATCTGAGGATTGAACAGCAGAGCAGTTAAGCAATTTCTATAACATTTAATCAAGAATCTAATATTAGTGGGTAGTGTTTTCGGAGATAACAAGCTGATGAACATTAGCTGACAAGCTGATGAACATTAACTGTTGATATGTTAATATGAAGATGGCTTCTGAGCAAGAACAGATTAAAAGTCCCAGTGAGAACCTTTGCCAGGGAATTGCTGGCCAAGATCCAGGTTCTAACTTTTGAAAATCTCTCTGGAAAAAGGATTGCCCATTTGCACTCTGGAAAAGCTACTCCTCACAAGGAGGCCACAGGAATTGAATTTCTTGATCTGCGATCCATTGAGAATTGAGCAGTTTTGGAGTGAAGGGATTTAAAATACACCCTTAAGTGCAGAATTAATATTCATTTAATCATCAAAAGCCTCACTTTCTTAAACATGTTACACCCTAAAAGAGACATTCCAAATGGCATTAAAGATAGACGATTCCCTGGATCAGGATTAACATCAGATAATCAAGTAGAATAATATCCTAATCAAGGAACTACCAACTCAAACAAACAAACAAATAATAAATAACAACTTCATCAAGGAAAAAACAACACCTCCACCAAAAATGACAGGGCAAGCTATTATAATACAAACAAACAGCAAACCTCACCCTCATATAGCACTGAAGATATTACCTAGTTGGGTAATAAAATGTCTGCAAGCAAACAACCAAACTCAGAGAACACCAAAGATATCACAGTTCAACCCTGAGCTACATATAGTTTCTTCTAGAGGTGAGGCTGCCTGGATGTGAGGAGGACCAACAGTTAAGTGCCAGTACATCTTAAGTCTTGCACTTGTATGGCACCGTCTGCCAAATGCTTCTTTCTTAGGCTATCCAATGCTTCACCCCTTTTGTATTTCTTCTGCTGTAGTAACTGCAAACTCCCAAGAATTAATGGACTGGGATATGACCTTTCAAAACAGTTCTTGGCTCTTTGTTTGAGCTATCGCATCTTCCTGGCTTCAGAGAGGAGGAAAACAGAAACAAAGACCACCATTTGCCGCTTCACAGAAAAAAGTATCCGGCTTTCAAGGCTGATATTCATTATTCCCACCTTGAACTGATATATGCAGTTAGCTCCATTGGCCCACCATGTGACTAGGGCTCTCTGTTCTAATTAACAGTTCCTCAGTTCTGGCCCAAAAATATTCTATGCCTGCTACATTGTCCCACCTATTACTGTTCCTTTTATTCTTCTCTTCTTTTCTTATCTTCAGCCTGATGCAAAACCCTGAGGGAGAATAGGCCTTCTTTTTCTGTCCTAGGCAGAGTTAGGCCTGAGGACAGGTATCCTTCACATCTAGATGGAACAAAACCTAGGCCATATATAACTAATCCTTGACCTATGGCTCTTACGGACCTTCCCCACTGTGGTCATATGTTGGATGGTTGTAAAATGAGTCGGTCACATGGCCAATCCAACTTTATGACTTTTTTGCATCGTTGTTAAACAAACACCATGATCATAAAATGAACACCATGGTTGCCACTCAATGGTTCATTATGGGCATGATTTTGCCAAAAACCAGAAGTGCTGGTTTTTGGCAAAACTATCATAAAAGACAGACACATGATCCGTGTGGCTGCAAATGGCCACAAATCCAGCTGTGTTGCCAAACACACAAAATTCCATAACGTGACCCTAGAGGAAGTTCACTGTTGAATCTGAGTCAAAAGTCCTCTTTTGGGGGGTCTGTCAGAACTTTGACTGGTTGCCAACCTGTTAAACTAGTCGTAAATTGAGGACTATCTGTATAAAGTTTTGAATGTTGTATAAAATGTGGATTTTTCTTTCTATTTCACAATATTAGTACTAATGAACATTCCCTGGCACTATATATCAGAAGATTCAAGATCAGTTAAAATACTGCTTCGCAAAAAATATGTGAATTAATGAATTTGCTCCCATCAGATAGTATGACAGCCACCAATTTAAACAGCTTGAAAAATTACTAGAGAAATTAATGGATTACATCACTTATCAACAGACCTGATAATTTTCCTGTACCTGCTGAAACAATTGGCAGGACTTTAAATATAAGTTGTCAGAAAGTAAAAGTTGGAAAGCTCTTACTCTTGCCCTTTGCATCTATAATGTACTGTATGAACCATTTATGATGTGGAACACCAGATTAGATAATCTTCACCTGATCCATAATGGCTTTTCTTATATTCCAAATGAAAGTGGCTTTTTAAATATGGATATCAGTCATTCTATTGAAATATTACTATTAAATAATTGAATTTAATAGTTAGAACGGAACTTCTACATATCTATTAAAATAAAATATTTTAACTAATCACATCAAATTTTGTAACAAAAGTATTCAGTAGAAATTAGGGATTCCATAATAATTTAGTTATTAACTCAATAATACAGGCAGTAGAGAGTATAATACTACACCAGCATCACTGAAATGTATGGAACCTGCTCAAGAATGCAATACACACACTTCCCATTCATTCCTGTGTTCTCAGAGGGCTGCTTTGGAAGAGGCACTTCCGGGATTTCACCCAATAGAGCCTGTAAAAGGGGATGAGGCACATGCTTAATAGCTATCCAGGAAAGTTCTGTTTAGCAATAAGACAGGCCCAACCTAAGCTGTTATGAGGAGACCCAACATTTCAGCGTAAGTCTCCAATTCCTCTCGTTGCAGTTAAGGTCATAGCCTAAAAGCCTTTTAGTTGGGAGATGCTAATCAAAATTATATAGTACTTTGGACATGGCTAGATGATAAAATTTAAATGACCAAATAGGAGTTTTCATTTTTGCACGAAGAAACAGAATTTTGGGAAGAAAGCAAACTCATTTTCAGCCTGCATCTAGCAGATTGCAGATGAATCTTTGAGAGAAACTGTGGTATTGTCAGAAGATATTAAGAGGAAATAGCATGTACAAGCAATATTCTTGCCAGGCAAGATTTCTACAAAGGTGGTAAAAACACCAAGTAAAAATACAGACCTGAGCATATGCACTCTGAGTAACTTTCTTTAGGTCGTCTTGGGCTCCTGTTGTAATTCTTCCAAAGAAGATTTGTTCTGACACGCGTCCTCCCAAAGTCATACACATTCTGTCCAGAAGCTGTTCTTTTGTGTACAGATACTGTTCTTTTGGCAAATACTGAGCATAGCCCAGTCCTTTCCCACGAGGAATAATAGATACCTTGTGTCAGAAGAGAAATACAAGTATTTTTATAACAAACCAACCAACAAATAAACAAGAAAGAATTAGCCTATAACAAGTCCGTATTTCATATGATGGCTTTCTCTGCAAAGACACTTTTAAGTAAGAAATATGTAAGGCATGACTTTTGGATTCAAAGATAGTTAATAGTTTCTATATTAAATGGACAATGATTAATTCAAGGCATCCTGGTTTGAAAGCCTGCACTGCAAGTGGAGATGCCAAGGAGACATATAAAAGGCTTACCTATAATTTATCTTAACTGAGAAGCAATCCTTCGAAAGAACCTCTATGCCAGAAGTCAACATACCTTCAGAAGTGGATCAGCGTGTTCCAGAAACCACCCAGCAACTGCATGGCCAGCTTCATGATATGCAACTGTTTTCTTTTCTTCTGGTTGCAACACTTGCGTTTTCTTTTCCAGGCCTTTGATTGGTTAAATAAATAAGTATTCAATCAGTGTATCAATTTCTATGGAACATACTTCTCAGCTGCTCTGCCAATAAGTGGCTAACAAAAAAAAACATGAAACTAGTAGATAATTTTTCTGTTCTCCCTCTGCATGAGTGATGAATTACCACAGGAGAGGAAGAAGAAGAAAAATTTTTAGGCAGAAGCCACATTGGCTCCTACATGCTATTTTCAAGTCAGAAGCAGAATATCATTGTTGTTTCATAGCAGGGGTGCCAAAATACAAAGTGCCAGCCAAAGCAAAGTTTTGTGGGTGCCAAAGCCCCTAAGTGAGTAGAGTTAAATAAATAAGACTCTGTTTTTTGTGGTTTTTTTTTTTTGCAGTTTAATGATTTACAGATGAATGGGCAAAACAGGTGTCTTAAACAAGTGCACCTGTCTTATCTGTTTAAAATTCCAGCCCCCTATCCCTGGGGCAATTAATGAAAAAGGGGCTCTTACTGCATTAGAGGAACAAAATGCCATTTGACAATCAAAATTTTGACTGTCATGTTTTTGTCATTCCTTCTAAATTTTTAATTCCTCCTCCATCCCTGTAAATTATTCTATGGACACTGCACAGATGCTCATGGCATCTGTGTGTCGCATAAAACCTAGCGTTGTCCATATGCTAATATAAATATTTGCCAAACAAGCAACATTAGATCATGAATAAAAGAACCAACTGATAACAGCACTGATAACGTAATCCACAATGTGTGAGCTCTCACCTCCTATCACTCTTTCAATAGCTTGCTCAAAGTGCTTTTGACTGATGGCATCTGCAAGATGTCTTGCAGCAATTAAGGCAGCCTCATTGCATACATTAGCTATATCCGCACCTAAAGGAAAGAAGGGATAAGAGGCATGTAACTCCAGGCTATTTCCAATTTTGTTTTATCATTTACCACAAGGAGGATATTTTGAAATTTTATTTCTCAATGGCTAATGTTCTGCCAAAATAAATGCTACTCCTGGAAAAATCAAACTCCAAATTAAATTTTGAGTCAATTAAAGATTATCTGTTCAGAATCAAGGTAAATAGTTAATATGCTCATAAAGAATCCATTCAGTATACCTAAATAATTGGGACCAAAAAAAAATATTTACCAAGTTCCAGAAAATGATGTTCAGTACGCTCAAGGCAAACCTTACTTTGTTATTTACTTTTTTCCTTTGAGAGGCACTATGCCAATATGCCATCTTCAAACTCTAGGCATGTGACATTAGGAAAACTAAAAGCAAAGTCTTCTTAATATAAATACAAAGTCAGTAAATGATATTTGTTATGCAATGTATTAATAGCGCATTAGTTATTACATAGGATTACCTACCTGAAAATCCAGGGGTTAGTGATGCAAGTTTCCGTGCTAAATTATCTTTATTCAAGGCAGTATCCAACTTAAGAGGTCTAAGGTGAACTTTGAAAATAGATGCTCTTCCCTTTATGTCTGGTGGCCCTTGGAAAATTATAAAAAATACTTTTAAAATACACTTTTTACAAATATTTCAAACGTGTATACTTTTTATAAAAGCCAACAGTAACATCTAATTACTCCATTTCTCTCGCCCTTCACGTACAAAGAGTATCCAATTTGAGAATCTTTTAGATAATAAGCAATTTCACATATTAAGTCTGCTAAGATGCTCCAGGAAAATAAGAATTCCACCTGATTTCCTCTCTACATATTATTATTTAATATCTTTACAAAGCCAATATGAGGAACAGCTTACCAATGAAGATCTGTCTATCAAAACGTCCTGGCCTCAGAAGCGCAGGATCCAGGATATCTGGTCTGTTGGTGCCTGCCAAGACGACGACGTTTGTTGTGGTGTTAAAACCTGGGAATAGAAAGTAATATTGAGTAATTATTGATTATTACAATTACATTATTTTCCAAAATAGACCAATAAATTATGTTTTGAGTCTTGATTATTCAGAAAATCCATAAAGAGGTGAAAATGCATTTGAGCTATATTAAAATGAAATTGTAAGAACTGTGCTTCAGCAAACATTGCTGAAAAAAGCTGTTTCAGTTAATTTTTAAAATAATTTTCCTTAGTCCATAGTTCTTTACTGTATTTGCTTTCTAATTCTCAAAGTTAGTTACATGGAAACAACAGAATTTATTTCCATTTTATCTCTATAATACTGTAGTTTTATTTTAATACCTAAATAATAAGATGTACCAGAATTACTACAATATTTAAACAGTTACCATCCATTTCTACTAGAAGTTGATTGAGTGTATTTTCTTGTTCACTTTGCCCTCCAAAGTTACTCCTTCCTCTCTTTCTTCCCACTGCATCTATTTCATCAATGAAGAGAATGCAAGGTGCATTTTTACGAGCCAGAACAAATAAATCACGAACCTTTGTAAGAGAACAGAAAGTATTTTCAATGATTTAGAATTCCACCCCTTGTTTTTTATTCAACAGAAAGTTACAGCAAAGTAATGAAATCAGGAAGATTGTATTGTACCCAATAAACAAAATGTAAAATGCATTTTGTGTAAATTGTAAAATGTTTTAAAATGCATCAAACATACATTTTATAATTAATTTAAACATAAAAGTATGTTGTTGTTTGAGAGCCAAATATATAGAAGAGCTGGATTTAAAATGAATGTAGGTTGATCCAAATTCTATCTGCTAGAGCCAGATCCTTTCAATTTTAAGTATGATCTAAATAATATGAAAGGCTCTTATTTGTATCTTATTTTTACATCCGACTCATTAGAAATAAAATAAGTAAAAAAGGTAATAATACCTAATAAGGATATGCAAACTTGTTCATAAACTTTTTTAGGTATAGAACACTTGGCATTTCAAGTCTGTTTCGTTCTGAATATGGATTGAAACATTCAGGCAGAAGGTGGAGGAGTGGGGGAGAGAGTGGGGGGAGAAATCCAATCCAATCCCTCTGCCAAGGAGCTGTTTTGTTCTCAGAGAGGCTGCCTGAAACAGGTTTCTCCAGAAATCCAAGGTTTTCAATCAGTCCTCAGGAATTAGCCAGCTTGAATCCTTTCCCTGCTGATCATGTAGGCACCTAATGAAGACATGTCTCTTTTCTCAGGCTCCCTGAGAAACATCAGCGGAACAGTTCTTCTTATCAGTCATATTTCTGATCCCTATCTTTTTATGGTATCTGATTTTATATTACCTTTAATTTATTATTTTATATGTGTATTTTATTTTATGAATTGCATTGAGATGGTTTTCTATAAGTATCAACATAACTTTCCCTAAGTGCTGTTTTAGATATCTCAACCAGCCAAATGCTGTTCTTCCAGGCATCAGTCACTCCCTTTGCACCTAACCCTTATGCATCTCTAGCCTTCTTGTTCAGCATATACAGTATATCAACAATCTTGTTCTAATTACTAATTAAAAGACCTGACATGAACTAATTAAAAGAAACAGACAGGAAACTGCATATCCAAAATAAGGTTTCTTAGAATCTAAGTGGGATATCATTGAATGATAAACTTTGACAGCTATAATTTGAAAAAGAACTGTAATCTGGATAATAACTAAAGTACAGGGTATTATCAGGTTTTTAGGCTTTCCATGTTAACTATACCCTTTTAATTAATGACATCACAATAAAAGAGCAAAGTCATAGACTTACTCTAGCAGGACCCACACCAACAAACATCTCTAAGAATTCAGACCCATTGACTGTAATAAAAGGAACATTGGCTTCCCCAGCTGTTGCTTTTGCTAGAAGAGTTTTCCCAGTGCCTGGGGGTCCAGTCAGAATAGCACCCTAAGAAAAGATAGGAAATAAAAATTAAGCATGATTAAACACACACACAAAGAGAGCGTTATCATCATTCGCTTTTGTCATAGTACTAGCAAAATTCAGCAAAGAGTTTAGATCAGAGAAAATGTGAAATATTTAAGAAGCACAATCTAAATTATAAGATCCTATGTCAATACAAGGTACATACTTCCTACTGGTGAGATGAAGCCAACCTATATTAGTTTGCAAGGCAGTTTTTAGATCAGGGGTATCAATCTCATGCTGTCACGTTGTCATGTGACATATCGCGACTTTCCCCCTTCACTAAACAGGGGTGGGCGTGGCTAGTACATGACGCATCCGCCCCACGGGCTGTGAGTTTGACACCCCTGCTTTAGATTATAGCTCCCAACATGCACAGAGCAGTATGAACATGTTTATTTTTTTAAAAAAAAAATGCAGCCATCATTTGTTGAGGTAAATCATATTTAGTGAAAAGTTTTTTTGGATCTTATCTAAAAGGAATAGGATTGAGTTAATCCAGCAACATCATCAGTGAGTTCTTTACAGTGCATAAATTAATAAACACATTTTTCTTATTCATGCAGATAATTAAAATAAACTAACATAAATAGAATGTAGGAAGACAATTGTGATTAAGTTTGAAATTACTATTCCATACCAAAGAAATGTCTAGATATTTCTAGCTCTAAGTTAATGAATGCCCTTAAGAATTAGTACCTTTGGGATCTTTGCTCCAAGATCTTGATACTGCTTTGGGTTTTTCAGAAAGTTAACAAACTCCATTATCTCTAATTTAGCCTCCTCACAGCCAGCTACGTCTTTGAACTTCACATCTATTTCATCTTTTAAGACTTTAGCAGTTGTTTCACCAACACTGAAGAGTCCACCCATTCCTCGGCCTCCTCGGCCTAATCCAGCTGCTCCTCTTCTTATTGAATATAGCAAAAAGCCAATTATAAGGACTGTTGGCAACATATTTAGCAGAAATGAACTAAAAAAAGGATAAAAACTGAAAGTTGGTATAAAGCATGGCTTAGTCAAGATATTCAAGCAACTTGTCAAACTCAGTGCATGGAAAATACATTGCAATGTGTATATTTACTGTGTTAGGAATCTTCTAAACTTAATAGAAAGGCTAATATTTACATTAGCAGAATATCTGTTCTTTCTTTAAAATGTTTAGAAACACACCATCTTATTATGTCCTAAATAGAAGAATACTGGATTTATTTATTTTTCTGACATTTAGCACTCTTATACCTTATTGCAAACAGCTCTATGTGTCAGAACTGCCACCTAACATTCTGCTATCGCTTGGTGCCAATCAGCAATGAACTCCAGGAGACTGGATGAAAAAGGGGAGTACCAAGGGGTAATGAAAAGTTCATTGTGTTGGCTAGGTATGTAAATTCAAGGTCAGACAGCTAAGAATGGACTGCAGCTGCTTTCCAACCCACACTTGAGTGACTGTTCCGAAAAAATCCTTTTCGGATTTGATTAGACATTTGAGGGCCATTATGGAAATAATTCTAGGAGACACGGTGTTAGACCTGCGGATTTTGGAGGCGAATTTCAATTATGGCTTAATGTCAGACCTGGCTCAACTTGAACTTTTAAGTAAAACAATCCTTGACTCTTTGTTGAGAAAGGTATAGTTTACTAAAGGTCAAGTGAAATAAAGTAGAGGAAAGCTAGAACTGAAATTTCCGCACCAAAATACCCAAGTCTAACATCCCGTCCCCTAAGGTAGTTCCCATGCTGGTTCCTAAATGTCCAATAAAATTTGAAAATGTTTTCAGAACGATCCCTTGAAGTATGGGTTAGAATGCAGCTGTGGTCCATTCTAAGCCGTCTGACCTTGAAGTCGTATCTCTAGCTGATACATTGAACTCTTTGTTACCCCTGGGCAGGGATGGGATCCGACCAGTATAACTACCGGTTCTGTTGCTTTGCATCACGTGTGCATGCGCGAGTCGTGCGAGTGCAATTTACAACCTGCTGAGCTGCCCGGACAGCTGAGTAGTGCTGCGTGCGGGTGTGCAGTGGTTGAAAAAGCCCCTTTTTCCTGCTTTTTCAACTGCAGTTGTGCTGCACAAAGCAGCTGAAATTGAAAAAGCAGGAAATAAAGGACAGGTAAGAGACCAGGCGGGTGGGCGGGTCAAAACAGCAGCAGACATGGAACCAGTTCTACAGAGGTGGACAGAACCGGTAGAAACCCACCCCTGCCCCTGGGTACTCCCCACTCCCATCCAGTCTCCCCAAAGTTCATGGTAGACTGGCACCAAGCGATAGCAGAGCATGAGGTGGCAGTTCTGACACTCAGGCTACTTTTAATGAGGTAACTGCAAATATAACTAAAGAGAACTTTGGATCCCAACCATTATTTAAAATGATGAAAAATGAAATTCAGATTAAAAACAAGGAAGCAATGGTCACACACGGAAATAGCTAAAACATTCATTTCCCAAAATACTGAAAAAAGTAAGCAGCAACTGCTCAAAAACCCATATTTGAAGGTCATCTTTGCTTTTAGTTCTGAGAAGCCAACAAAGGCTTAAATGACATAATTATTCAATAACTTTTAAAAACAGCTGCTCTTGTAAAAGTGAATCTTTATTTAAAGTTTTCTTCAAAAAATTCAGCCTTAGTCTCAATAACCCTTTAGAAGAATTGTTTAATACTGCCTTCTAGTGATTTTTAAAGGAAAATTATAATGCAAAAATTAAAATCTCTATCATTTAAAATGCTTACCCATCACTTTCTGCAGTATATACTACTGGCAATTTGTTCTCTCCTTCTATGCCCATCTCCTGTTGGGCAGTTTCCAAGTTCCGCTCAAATGTATCCACACTCCCAATATTAAACCAAAGAAATTGCTGTAAACAGACCAAAATAATAGCAATTTAGTTTTACTACTTACAGTAATTTTAGACAAATAATAACACTTAAATTTCAGAGAGAATGATTCCATTATGCATTAAGTGAATCAGAAAAATTACTTATTGAATTACTATTCAGCCTTTCATTCAGTTCAAATTGCCACATATAGCACTTTGTTCAATTCCCTCCCCCCCCAAACATGTTTAGTAAATATGTAACAAAATTAGAAAATTCTGGATTCAAATGCACACACTGATTCAGAAGATTTTAAAGATTAATATACAATTGAGACTAACAGATTTTCTTTAGGGGTTTGATGAACAAGTAGTTGGAAAAAATCATGGAAATAATTTATTTTGTGAATGCTAACCGAAGTGAGATTGCTATATGCACAAAAATGAAAAGATTCGGCATTAACCCCAATGGAGAAACCACCGGTGAAGATGATGGAACTTACTGAGATGCATAAATTGACTTCTTTGATCAGAAAAATGACAGTATCTGTTTATTGCTAACCAGAAACCTATGTGGATTTTTTTGCATAAAACAGAAAAAAATGAAC
Source organism: Pseudonaja textilis (assembly GCF_049901715.1). Lineage (NCBI taxonomy): Eukaryota > Metazoa > Chordata > Lepidosauria > Squamata > Elapidae > Pseudonaja > Pseudonaja textilis. The sequence continues at coordinate 149,651,045 of NC_141992.1, read as the reverse complement.
TTGTATGATGTATGGTTTTGATGATTAGAAAGAACGTATTACTACTGAGATGCTTAACAGATTAAAATTAAAAACATAAATTTCTTAAAGTGTAGCAAAAAACCCCAACATTTCTGCTTTATGAGCCAGACTTTTGTCAATTGTATATGAAGGCATAGACTTTTGCCATAATGCTAAGTAATAGTGGGGATCAGTCATTATTTAACTTATAGGAATGCATATAAGTATAAATGTTGCAGCCCTTGATGTTTGCAGGCTACTATAAATTCAACTTACCCCATCAATAGGAGATTTCCCTGGAATAAAGATGACTCTAACAAAGCGTTTGTTCACTACTTCTAGTTTGTCCACCTATCAAAAAGAAAAAGAAACATGTTATTACCAGTTTTCCTTGTTCATATAATACTGTGCCTTCTATTTGTATAAAGGCAGCAAAGTATTAGTACCAGATTTATTAACTTCTCCAAACTGCTCTCCTTGTTCATTAAATTACAGGCTTTAAATCTGAATCAGTGATACACTCATATTTTAAAAAATGTGTTCAATTAAAATAACAAAGAAGATGGGTGAGGTTGATAAATTCTCCCTGTGAACAGACTGCTATTGCTTCCTGTGATTCATAAAACTGTGCCCTTGATCACTGGTCCAAAATATAATGTTGTGCAACGGGAGGAAGAACTACAGAAAGTCAATAAGAATCCACTAGTTCCTGCTTTGTGGTCCTTTATGTGTCTTGAATTGCACTGTGTGCCCATTCTTCAAACAAACAGAATAGTACCTGAAGCCATGGATTGATTAACATTACTTAAACCTATTTAATGCTATCATTTGGTAAAATGTGCATTTTTTGGCACTTGCAATAGAGCTTTTTCTGAATTTCAGCTTTCCTATTTAACTTCTGAGGTACAATAGTTAAATGTGTTTTACACACTGAATTATGTAAATTGCTCCATTAGCTCTTCATCTCTAATGTTTGTGTGTCTAACAAAGACATATTCTTTATATGTCCTACATTTGTATATTAAACAGTCCCATACAAGTCAAAAATTGATTCCCCCCACAACTGAAAAACCAGTAGGCCAGGGATGGGGAACCTTTTATGGCTCACTCAGGAATTCTGGGAGTTGAAGTCCATAAGTGATAAAAGAGCCAAGTTTCCCTACCCCTGTTCTAGGATTTTAGTTATAAGTCATTTTGTATCAGGGATATAAGGGACTGAGTCTTCTGCATGCAAAACACTAGCTCTGGTTACTACACTTGATATTATATAGCTATTTTATTTATTTGTAAAATGTTAACCCAATCCAGACTAAATGTTCTATGATCTGTTAGGCTAATCTGTGATTAGGTGAATTTAATCACATTGATTATAAATTATATACCAATGCTATCTTTCATAAGATTACTTTCTATGGCTACTTACGACTCCTTTGGAAAGATAATTGTTGACAAAGTCTTTCCATGTGATTTCTCTTCCAGAATTCCTGAACATAACATAATAGATTACCAAAGACCAGAAAAGAGAAGTTGAGATGAAATAATATCGGAACTCTTTATCATCCCAGGGAAAATCACCCTAAAAAGAAAGAAAAGGCATTACTACTTCCAGAGGACAATTCTATATACAAATTTCTTACTTTTCACTGACAAAAACAAGCATGTAGCTTTTTAAATATCCTACTAATCACAATCCTTCACATATCTTTTATATTGTTCTAAAAATATCTGAATTCTGTACATCACCCTAACACGCATTAAATGACGGGCACTGTAAATTATAAAAACAAGCAAAGATTATAGTTGAGATAAATATAGCTGCTTACCAGAAATAGTGAGCTTAGGCCAGAGAAGTATAAATTTAAAATATAGAGTAGCTTAATTTGTATTGGCTTCTACACTAATATCAAATTTTATTTAATATTTCCTTAAATTAACAGCATTGCAAATGGAGTGTCATGTATTAATATATTTATTTACTAAGGCTTATATATGCTGCTCCAGTCCATAAGGACTTTGAGAGGCTTACATTCCCGTATCTCCAGATATTAGGTAGCAGCTTTACCACGTTGCCGGTTTGGGCTAGGGTTAAGAAATAAAACAGATATCAGCACATTCTGTGCTAAATAATCCCTTCCAGTAACCTTATACAAATGTGTATAAAAGGGATACAAGTGACAAGCTCGGCAGCATTTCATAACAGAGTATTCCCCCCACCCCCAAGCTACTTTTCCTGTCTTCACTAACACTGACTGGAACGTCTTTCTTCAGAAACCATTGTATAAAACAGTGCCTGTCACTCTTAATCCTTGAGGGGGTGGGCATCAGGACAGTCACACTACTGTACCCAATCCCACCACAGGTCTTCCATGTGGTCAGCCAATAAAATTTCAGTACCATACTTAGTCTGGAACTCAACTAAAAAGGATAGTAAAAGTCCACCATATTATCAACAACCTTCCTAAAAAGGGAGACTAGATTATTGTTATGGTTGTTGGGTTGAGTATTCTTCAGGAGAGAATGTATCATCATTTCCTTCAAAGCAGACAAGGCCATTGTCTCTCTCATGGATCCATTATCTATACCTCCAACCCATCTTTCTGCTACCTCTTGGAAAAAGAATTGGAACCTTTTGTAATCTTGACCACCAGTTAGAATCTTCTTTCTTGCCACCTTTTTTGCCTCCACTACTACCTCCTCCACTGCCAGTTTTGGAAGGTTGCTGGGACTCAGCATCCTTTGCATCTATAACAAACATACATGTGTTTCAATGGAAATGATAAAAGATTTATTAAAATTATCAATCTGACATTCTCAGATATGGACAGTTCTGTATACACAATATTTATACATTAATCGCTATAATAGTCAAACTAGGGCTTCAAGTAATTACACCATCAAATAATATTTTGCACATTTAACCTAGATGATGGGTATCAAGAAAGCTTACAAATTTGATTAAGAAACACTATTACATCCAATTGTTGTCCTCTATTTCCCACCTAATTGAATACAGATACCATTATACAGAATAGTGCAACTGCAATATGTGATAAGAAAGCTTCAGTCATTTTGGTGTGCTTATAATCTCAAAGCCAGAAGGTACACAATCTGAGGTCTTGGAAAACCTAGAATGTAATCCTGGAGTCTTTCAAAAATTATCAAATGCCAATTTTTAATGTGAGAAAAAGGGGGAAATAATTAACTACACCATCATAAAAGAATTGTACTATTTTAATTAGATTCTAACATTAACAAAATTTTATTTGGGACCCATTTGACATTTTTTTGCATTTTTTACTTCATTGAAAGTAGTAGTGTAGATTCAGCTTTGCTATAGAGAAAGGTATCTCTCGCAAGCACTGACTTCCTTGTGTCAGGAGTCACATGGCTTCTTTCCCACAAAGTACATAAAACGGTAAAAATCTGATTCTGGAGTTTTTGCAATTTTACAAAGTTTGTGTTTACCCAGTCGCTTCAAGATAATAACCTAATATTCACATTATGTGATTATGCTACTATCATTAGAACATGTAAATACTGAGGGAGACAGTTTTGTAACCAATTTACAAATTACAGAGCCCCTCAGGAAGATATCAAGAAATAAACTGGTATGAATGGAATGTTTCAAAGACTGCTTGCAATTTTCTGGTACAGTATTGGATTTCAATAAGACAAGAAGCAATGGGTGGAAGCTTATCATACATTTCCAGATGTATTTATTAAAATATCTGTACTAATGTTATGGCTTGCAAAACAGAAGGCTGAAAATTCAGTTTCATCTCCCAGATGCCCTGTGGATCCCAAGGGAACTAAGCTAAGTTTAGCCCAGGGGTCTTCAAACTTGACAGCTTTAAGACTTGTGGACTCCAACTCCCAGAATTCCTCCTCCAGTCAGGTTAGCTCAGGAATTCTGGGAGTTGAAGTCCACAAGTCTCAAAATTACCAGGTTTGAAGACCCTTGATTTAGCCTAACAAAAAGAAGGCTTAGGAATGACATGATAGTTGTCTTCCTATACTTGAAAAACTGTCATTGGGAAAAGATGATTGATTTATTATCCAAAATAACTGAAGACAAGAGAAGAAGCAATGGGTGGAAGCTTATCAGAGGAAGATTCAACCTGGAACTAAGGAGAAATTTCCTCACAGTGAAAACAGTCAGTGGAACAGCATGCCTACTGGAATTTTGGGTGCTCGCTCATTGGAGGTTTTCAAGAAAGGATTGGACAACCATTTGTCCATGATGGAATAAGGACTCCTGCCTGGGTGGTGGGTTGGACTACATAACCCCCAAGATCCATTCCAACTCTATGATTCTGATTCCTTGCATCCTGATCCTACTTCTTGCTCTGAAGTAGCTGCTTAGTCATTCCTGCTGCAACCACTACCCTTCAGGGCAAGGGTGGGCAAACTTTTTGGCTCGGGGCCCTCATTGACTTTTAAAATTTGACAGACGGGCCACCACCTGGTGTTGAAATGCCTGTCATTACAAATCAAAATCAAATGAATGCAATCATTCACATCAAACCTTAATTCTGTACCAATCTTTGGCGGGCCGGATTAAAAAGACCAACGGGCCGGATGTGGCTTGCGGGCCGTAGTTTGCCCACCCCTACTTCAGGGGGATTCATTTGGCATATTAATGTGCAAGATGCAATATATTAAAATCCCTTTGTAGCTGTATGATTTAAAAATTAGATATTCAAGTGGAAGTAGAAATTAGAATTGTTCTATGGGCATTTTCACTGCAATTTTCATATTCGCTAAGAAATAAAAAATCCAATATAAAATGCAGTATTCCAAGATGAACACAAAGTGATGCTTCAAATGAAAGGCCTCAGTCCCAAATCTTGAAAGGGGCTAGAAAGAAATTTACAGATCATCGTAGCAGTGTCTTCCCCCTTCCAATGAATGTAGTTTGAAGTATCAATGAAGGCTAAATGTCTAATTGTTAACTTATACAAAGATAAACAAAGATTTCCTGGTATCATGCAGGAAACAGATATAAATTTTTTTAGCACAAATGTATGGCTATCTATTATCTATTTCTTTGCAAACAGCTGATGGGGAAGGTGAAAATTTCTTTTGATAGATCTCTGTCCAGAAACAAGAGAAAGAGACAGACTCTGATTCTGAAGGAGATCTCTCATTCATGACAATATGACTGTTTGCAGACTAGGTTTCCAACTAAATAATTTGCTGTGATTGCCCAGCTAATTCTGTTTAAGCTACTCCATCGGCAATGTCTTCAGGATAAAAAGGTCAAAATTAGCAAGATGGCAGATGGACTATTACAATACAGGCCTCATTTCTCTAAATAGCACACAATGTTGGTGGATGTACAAAAGAAGTGGAACTTCCATCAACGTTTTTCTTCTACGCACTTGCTGATTTTGACATCCTCTCCTATGCGCACTATTGCCCTCCATATTACCCCTTTTCTTTGCCCTTATTATTTATGACAATTGAGCCCAAAATTTCCATTAATTAAGCAAGAGTTAAGTGAATTATGCCCCATTTACAACCTTTCTTAAGTGAATCACTGCAACTGTTAAGTTAATAACGTTGTTAAGTGAATCTGGCTTCCCAGTTGACTTTGCTTGTCAGAAGGTTGCAAAAGGTGATCACATGACCCCGGGACACTGCAATCATGATAAATACATGCTAGCTGCTAAGTGTTTGAATTTTGATCATGAGGATGCGGCAATGGTTGTTAAGTGTGAAAAATGTTCATAAGTCACTTTTTTCAGTGCTGTTGTTAACTTTTGAGTGGTCACTAAACAAATGATTATAAGTCAAGGACTACTTGTGAAATACACAACAGCTATCAAATAATCAGCTCTTTGCTTTCGAGCAACACCTAATATATAACAAATCTGACAATTAACTATAATTTAATACGATGAAATCAATCTGAAATGTGCATAAATGCAATAGATTTTTCTTCTAGCTAAAAGATGCTCACAGAAAGTAGAATAACAGAAGTGAAGAACAGGAAGATTATATTTAGAGGGAGACATTTGAACCAGTTTAATCCCTGAATTATACAAAAATAAATATGCATACTAATGCAAGTGATCATTTGAATTAATGACTACTAAAATGGAAGTAACCAAGTTAATATTCATTCTACATACAGGCCTTTAATGAAAGAGCATCTTGGTACCTTTGGGTTCTTCACTGGGATCTTTTGCATCATTAGGTTTCTTTCCCCCAGGAAAATATTTTTCAAATCCTATTAAAATAAAGCAGTGGAAATAAAAATCACCTTGACATTGATGCCTAAGACAGTAAAGCATCAGTATATCAGGTGGTTTCTGGGTGCAATTCAAGGCACTGGTTATCACCTTTAAAGCCCTTCAGGGCAAACACCATCATTACTGGTGGGACCGTTTACCATTAGCTGCTTCTTCCCATTGGGTGTTATCAAGCAGGATGGGTGTACTCTAGATTCTGTCTATCACACAGCGTCATTTGGCAGATCCAGGAGGCACATCAATCTGGTTGCAACACCTATCTTCTGAAATGATACCTCTCAAAGATTTGTACAATCCTCACCTCATAATTTTCCAGAAAAGCGGGGGAGGAACCCAGTTATTCTCCCAGGCCATGGAAAAGGGTGGTTGTGGAGCTCCTTTTAGTTTAGATTAAAATTTCTAGTTTAAGACTCTATTCCCGGACACTTCCGGTTTGTCGGCTTTGGTGACAGCAGGGATTCGCCTTCTCTGCGATCCCTGCTGTGCTAGCCGCCTTGGTGCCTCTGATCCTGACGGATTTGGAGGCTAAGGCTGCCCTGTTGGGGCAGCTGAAGAAAGGGGGGATCCGGACGGGGGTGAGGGGCATTGCAACACCCCCCCCCCCAGCCGGCAATAACCCCCTTCTCTCAAGACGGTCGAGCGGCAGTCTTTTACGGCCGCCATAAAGAAACCGGCAACTGGATAAAGAATGTGCAGGAGGAGAAGGAGTTTTTAAAAGAAAGTTTTTTCTTGGTCGAACTGGGACCTTAAGGACATATTTAACACCTGGGAAAGTATTGGCTTGGAAGCTATAATGTTCCTGATTGATGTTTTCAGCTGCGAAGAAAAGTGACGAAAAGGGGAAGTTACTCTCCCTCCCTTATGGAATTAACAAATGGACAAGGGAAACCAGCCTTTTGATAAAAGGTAAAACCTAAACTCCTTTGTTATAAGTGGGAAGGGAGAGGCTTGGGAAAACAAATCTTTACTCTAAGACTTTGCTGGAGGAGATGCCTTGAAGATAAAGAGAATAGAAATTAATTCTAAGAAAGATTTAAAGCACAGATTGGACGTTTCTTCTTTCCCTAATTTGACTTCACCCCTAGAAAAGAAACTGTAAAAAGAAGAAGCTTGTACTCTGCCTGGACTGTTTGATGACTGTGGGATTTTGGGACTTTGGAGAACTGTTTTAAGTTTGGAAATAATTGATTGGCTTAATAATAAGAAGAGGATACAGAAAGAGAAGAAGAAACTGTTCAAAATGGCTCTATCTCTTGATGAACTAAAAAAACAATATTTAAAAATAAAGAAAGAAGGCAAAGATGTTATGGGAGAAGCCCTTTGTTTTCTACATATGGCGCTTGTCATGTGTCAGCAAATTAAACAACAGCTGGAAGAAGCCGAGGAAGAAGAAGCCATTTTTAATGAACTAAACGGTGTGACTAAGAAAGAAAGGAGAAAGAGAGGAGCGAAAAGGAAGGACTTAAGAAATAAAAAAATGTTTATGAAAGAGAAAAAGAAGATGCAAAAACAACAGAATGCTAGAAAGCAAAAGGAAAGAGGAATGCAACAGAAAGGGGAAATCAAGAAGGCAGAGGTTTGGAGAGGAGGGGGTAAAAAGTTTAGGCGGGCTAAGAAGGAAAGGGAAAAGGGGGAAAAAAGTTACAAAGGTATAAGACAAGATGGAGAAAAGGGAATTTTTTTTAGGGATAATGGGTAATATATGGGATTTTTTTTTAAAAAAAGGGGGATTCTGCAAAGTACACATGAGTATTGTAATAGTGGTATTTGTATTATAAGTAGATAATCAGAACTTTTTAAGATCTAATGACTAAAATATCAAGGTATAACTTTAAAAGGTTTAATAATGAATGATAATAAGTTTTAATATAGAGTTTAATGGATTAATGTGTTGATTGTTATGGATTTATTATTGTAGTATGTTTATGTCTTATGTGTGTGTGTTTAATTAAGAATTAAATAATAAAATCTCGGAGGAAGACTAGATGAGAATAATTATAAACAAGCCAGAGGAAAATATAAATTTGATGACTGAATAGCAGATAAATCAGAAAGGAAATATGATTGAATAATGATTAAAGAGAAACAATGTGGAATTTGGTAAAGGGAATTTACATGTTTATATGGAAATGGGATAAATTATAAGTATGTGATATAAAGCAATATGTTACCTGCCTTGTAAAGATCTACAATGGAAAGAGGTTTTATGTTTTTAATGTTTAATGATGTTTTGTTTTGTTTGTTTGTAAAATCAATAAAACTTGTTTTTTTTTTAAAAAAGACTCTATTCCCTTTTTCTTTACATTTTTTTATTTTATCTGTAAGCTACCCAGTCAGGTAGCCTTGACTAAGATTGATTAAACAAATGAATAAATAAAATAAAAATCCCATTAATAAAAAAAAATGACACATAATTGTAACATAGTTCTTCCATATCTTCATATTCCTAGATCCTTAATTCCACCAAGTGGCTAATTCAGTTAGGCTACACTTATTAAGCAAAGGAAAATACTTATTCATCCCCCAAAACACTTTCCTTTTAATAACAAGAGAAGAAAAATATTATCCCTGGTATAAAGAAGCAATGGACAAGATTTTTTTTTTATTTGTGCCTTAGAATAATTTTTGACATTCCAAATTTGTATATATGTGCACATTTATTTCTTAAAAAAACAAAGCCACATTTAAGAGTACTGTATTTGATATAGTTGGCATAAAGAAAAGGGATATCAAAAATCAGATGTTTACCTATATTATAGGAATGTTTTCAAACTTTTATAAATAATAATAGACATTTTGACATTGAGCTAAAAATATTTCTTTTCTATATCATAAAGGCAAATCAGTGTACTTTCTTTGGTTTCTTTTATTAATATTAAATTGGTCATTAATCGTTCTATTTCAGTATAAAATATCCATTTGTAGATATCTCCTTTGAATTTTTTTATTTTAAATTAAAAGAAAAGATATTTTGATTTGAAAGTATCTGGAGCTAGAGAAAGTTTTCAAAAATTATGAAAATACATGCACAATTATATTGATAGAATTTTAAGATGTTGAAACTTAAATTATAGAAAAGTAGAAGCATGCATATTATGAGTTTAAAATCTCATTGCACATCACTAGCTTCCAGTAAGTATTATAGACATTATAGTATTTGAGGAAGATGTAGCTGCTGTATATTTTTTTAAGATTGTATAAAGAATTTTCCAAATGGAAATTTCATTGAATACAATTGAATACATATTAATCTTTGCTACTTTTTAATAAAATACACATTTTGCAGAAAATGACAATATGTACAATAAATATATGAAACATTGATTGGTTTCAGAAATAATCATACTCTGAACAAACTTTTGAAATTAATGAGAGATTCCCTTTATCTCAGCGGATTTATTTAAAGTGACTGAATTTGAGTATTTTAAAACCACAATATAATCTGCAAATCATTTTCATATGTCTCTCTTACAATTCAGAATAAGTCTTGTTACCTGTATACATACTTTACATACAGGAGATAACAGTATGTAAGCTATATGGCATCATTATTATATAACAATAATTACCTTTTGGAGGTTGGGAAAAGAGTTTTTGGTAAGCAGCAATTACATTTACAAGGAGACTGCTTCTGTTTGTAGGAACCTGGGAGATCACTTTGTCATGAAGCTGAAAAAAATGAGAATAATTGTTAAGAATGAAAATCTTTTCAGATTTTTTTAGTACAATTGCATGCACATAAAGTAACTTAAGATGCTTACAGTAAGGATTACTGGTAAACTGCATCCAATATTCTCTTAGATTTGAATTTACATAAACCTATCTAGGATTATATCTCACTGATGTCACACTTCCACTATACTGTACATTCCCTAACTTCTTCTGAATTCATATGAGAGCCCCAGGAAAGCAGTACTTGGAAATGGCTTTTAACATGCAACAATATCACAGACATACAGAGATCACATTTGGAATTTCTTAAAAGCCTTACAACAGCCTCATATCAAACAATACACTGATCACCAGAAATGATCAGAAAGTCCATGCAAGGAGTAGGAGATGAGGAATAAATAATCCATGTTGGAAATAAAACTGTCTGGTAAAGGGAAAATAGAATGTTGTACCAAATGTATATGGAGATTCTCACTGAATCTCATGCTTGTCTTAAAGGTACTTTTTCAAAAGGCCATCAGGCTGTTTTTTTCCTTAAAGAAAAAGATAGTCCAGTTACCTTTTGAAAAAGCATCTTTGAGACTGAATGCTGTAAATTTCTGGCAACAAATTTAACAGAAATCTTATTTTTCTGTTTAACAATTTTACAGTTAGGTAAGGTTGTGCTAAGCTGGGATTCACTGAGTAATATGAATATGAAGGACTGGATTATACAAGGAACAAACCTACCATGTTATGGTTTAGCATGGTAAGTGGTCCACCCGTCCACTATATATTTTGGGGGCTGGTTTTGAAAATCTTGAGGGGAACTGCTTTTCTGCAACTTATAATGGAACAAAACTTATTTAAGTTAATCTATTTCCCAAATATTTTTTCTACAATTACTTACCAGCTAACTAAAGCATAATTAATATGTGCTAAAAATCATGCGGAATAAAATTCTTGCTTCCTTATGGAATCAGGATTTAGTCAAGCATTTTAGGAGAATCCCAGCACATAACAGAGAGTAGGGGATTTTGTTGCACTGTAAAGTGTTTTTTTTTAAGCTTTCTGACGATGTTGAAGTTCACTCTTAAGTCTACTACAGAGGATGCTCCGTTTTAGAAGATTATAGGATATTCATTAGTATTCAGGTTACCCTAAAGTGAGCAGTCCTGATCTGAACAGGCATCTGTTGTGTTCTTGCCGCGAGCAAAACCGCAAGCTACGCAAATGTGCTTCGTCCCAGCCGCTGGCTCAGTCCGTTCGGGTGATTAGGGGCTCAAGCAGAGCTTATGGGGGTGGGGAGGGCAGCAGTGGAGGCATAGGAAAGAAGACACCCATCTGCCCTTGCCCTGCTGATCGTATGTGACTCACTCACCTGTCTCAAGGAGCGGGAAGGGCCAGTTCGACCTCGGGACCAAAACTGCAACTGAGCTCCGGGGACCCCGGTAGGGGTGCGCCGGCAACAACCGCGCGACAGCCAGAGGCAGCGGTGAGCCATGGCCCCCCCAAACAGGCCTAAAGGGCCCACAAGCACAACTCTCTCACGCCGCTTGAAGGGGCTGGACCACGCTCCTGGCGCTTCGCCTGCGTCATCACGTCGACGTCTTCCTCCTCCTCCTCCCCATGCGCGCGCAGTGTCACCGCGGCTGCCCTTTGCCTGGGAGCGTTCCGTTTCTTTTTGCAGCCCTGGGGTTCTTGTGGAAGCGCCGCTACTCCCCAAGGGAGCAGTTTTCGGGCAAACTGCGCTTCCGTGCTTTTCCAGAAGGATCTTTACAAACATGAAAAAGATCAGCTAAAGTACAAGCAGAGATAATAAGTTTGAAAAGTTGTAAGTTTAGAATTATATTTGCAGACTTTCTTCATACATAAAGAGTTTCGCAGAGGAGGATAAAGATGACTTTCTTTTGTATGCTTTTGCTTCAAGACCATATCATAATAATTTGGCTTGCACAGAGCAAATCAAATATAACTGGCTTGTTTTTTTCCCCCCAGAATTCTTAAAAACATCTGATGTTGGAAACTGGACTGCTAGATTCTTGTTGGTGAGGAATACAAGAGGGATTTATGTTCAAATAAGTAATTGAATTGCAGCAATTATTCTCAATGAACACAAACTGTTTTCTAATTAAATGGCAATTATCCAGGAAATATAGGGCTGTGGTGGCTCAGTGGCTAAAATGCTGAGCTTGTCAATCAGAGAGGTCAGTAGTTTGGCAGTTCGAATCCCTAGCGCTGTGTAATGGAATGAGCTCCTGTTACTAGTCCCAGCTTCTGCCAACTTAGCAGTTCGAAAGCATGTAAAAATGCAAGTAGAAAAATAGGGACCACCTTTCGTGGGAAGGTAACAGCGTTTCATGTGCCTTCGGTGTTTAGTCATGCTGGCCACATGACCAGAGATGTCTCTCCGGACAGCGCTTGCTCTTCGGCTTTGTAATGGAGATGAGCACCGCCCCCTAGAGTCAGGAACAACTAGCACATATGTGCAGGGGAACTTTTACCTTTTTATCCAGGAAATAAAAAGCATGGTTTCAAGTCTGCTCCAAATCTGAAAAACTGTTTTTTTCTATATGTTGTGGAAAGGGAACTTCATGAGGACAGTGGTGACACCCAAGCAGGAAAAGCCCAAAGGGAACATCAGGCCAGCCATAAAACAAACTTGCATAGGAAAAGAGATTTAATAAAAGGTATTGAAAGAAGCCCCCTAGACAAAAGCCAAATAATTAAGAAAGCTAGGGAAACAAGAAAAAGAAATTCCTTACAAACAACAGGTCATGCCAAATCAGCAAAACAAATAGATGCAAAATATATTGCAAAGGAGACAGACAGGAGATTGCCACAAAACAAATATAAGAAAACATTAGGACGAAACTGATAATCCAATCAAACCACCCCGCGGAGTTTACCCTCCGGCGGAAATGAAGACAACCCCCGACAGGATTTAAAACATTAAGAAATACAAACACAAGCACACACACACACAAAAGGAGAAAAGGTATAAAAAATCAGGGGTTTATTATACAAAGATGGCTAGCCTCAGGAACGCAGGCTTCTTGCTATCTCTTGCCTTTCTGAGAAATAAAAAGAACCAGCTTCCAAGCAGTTGTCTGTGTCCTTGCACCAGAGCCCTCCCAGCAGGAAAATCGAGCCTTCAGAAGAAAGGCATTTTCCAGCCTTTCAACAATGTCTATGGAGATTCTCAGTTATCCAGGTCATGGTTGTCCCAAAGATGTTTTTTTTCAAGAGGCAACTTGACTTCCTGGTTTTCTTGAAGATGTTTTGCTTCTCATCTAAGAAGCTTCTTCAGCTGTGACTATGGTTCTAATTTTTTTACTACCGGTTCTGTAGGCGTGGCTTGGTGGACACGGCAGGGGAAGGATCTTGTAAAATCTCAATACCCACCTCACTCTAGGGGAAGGTTACTGCAAAATCGCCATTCCTTACCCACCCTACTAACCTGCTTTCCAGTTCCATTCTCCTGTGCAGGGCAACAAAAGAAGATCCAGCCAACCAGCTGGGCCTCAGGAGCAGAGAATAAATGGGGGTGGGGCTAGTCAGAGGAGGTTTTTGCCGGATCTCTGAACTACTCAAAATTTCCTCTACCGGTTCTCCAGAACTGGTCAGAACCTGCTGAATACCACCTCTGTCTGACTGGATGGTGGGGAATGGAAGGATTTATACTCTTTGCAGACAGCTGGACATTTGCATTCTTTTAGCGACTTAAGGTCACCTTTTTTTTCATACTTCAATTTTACAATGACATGGTAGGTGCAACTGATGCCCTTGCTGAATCAGCTTGAACTGGAATGTATAAATGTGATACTCTGAGTTCTAGGACATTCTGACAAGCAGCAAGGGCATCAATAGCAAAAAAAAGTTTTATCTTGCTCTTTGTTCACACTACTATTGCATCAATGCATGACTGGTCTACCCTTCCTCCAGGTTAAAAAAATAGTTTAGAAGGGACTTAAGTGTATCACTGCCAAGAGTTTAAATTACAAGGAAGTAAATTTGTACTGGGCATCTAGAAATTTTTTTTTGACATTAAATCTAATCCAGTTGGCTGAACCATCTAATCCAGTTGGCTGAACTACAGATGTCTGGGGTTGTAGTACACATAGTAGTAATACTGTACATTAGGTAACAGCTGAAATTGCACAATGCTAGCTTTCAATTCTGTTAAACCCAAATACCTACGGTATTATGTGAACATGCCCATCTGATAGGGCTACGTTATACCTGAGTTTCTTTTTGTTTTAATTAAAATTAGTGATCCAACACAATAGACTATTAAATTCAGTGGATTTAGCCAGGCGTATATTAAAACAAGAAGGTTCTTCTTTAAAGTTGTTGAAAGGCTTGAAAATGCCTTTCTTCTGAGGATTCAGTTTTCCTGCTGGGAGGGCTCCGGTGCAAGGACACAGACAACTGCTTGGAAGCGGGCTCCTTTTATTTTTCAGGAAGGCAAGAGATAGCAAGAAGTCTGCGTTCCTGGGGCTAGCCATCTTTGTATAATAAGCCCCTGATTTTTATACCTTTTCTCCTTTTGTGTGTGTGTGTGCTTGTGCTTGTATTTCTTAATGTTTTAAATCCTGTCAAGGGTTGTCTTCATTTCCGCCAGAAGGTAAACTCCGCGGGGTGGTTTGATTGGATTATCAGTTTCATCCTAATGTTTTCTTATATTTGTTTGGTGGCAATCTCCTGTCTGCTATGGAATTTACTTCGTGTCTTTTGTCTATTTGTTTTGCTAATTTGGCATGACCTGTTTGTAAGGGATTTCTTTTTCTTGTTTCCCTAGCTTTCTTAATTACTTGGCTTTTGTCTAGGGGGCTTCTTTCAATACCTTTTATTAAATCTCTTTTCCTATGCAAGTTTGTTTTATGACTGGCCTGATGTTCCCTTTGGGCTTTTCCTGCTTGGGTGTCACCACTGTCCTCATGAAGTTCCCTTTCCACAAAGTAAAGTGCTGTCCATTCTGAAATTCTACTGCAATGTTTCTCAACGTTAGCAATTTCAAGAGGTCTGGACTACTACTCCCAGAATTCCCCTTCTAGGAGTTGAAGTCCAGACCTAAAAATTGCCAAGGTTGAGAAATGAAACACTGTTTCAGTAAGATAAAGGAGTACCGGATTGCATCTTTCATCAAATAAAAACCCAGCAAACCCGAAATATATTATTCTGCTTTCGGCACGGACTCGACTGGGCCGAGGCCACCTTTACTAAAACTTCCCGCGCGCGGCCAATCGCTTAACGAAAAGCCGCTTTAGGGAAGAGGGGGGGGTAGGGAAGGCCGGCCGCTCACAGAGGCGGGTGCGTGGCCTAGCCGCGTAGCATTGACGACGCAGAGCCCACGCCCACCGACAAGGTGAACTCGGCGTCTCCGGCTTCAAGGGCGTTGCCGTCTCTCCTTACGCACTCGGCCCGCCTTTTCCCGCCTGCGAGAGCCGAGAGTGGTTGACCCAGGAGATAGTCTCTGCCTTTGCCTTGGTGACGCAGAGGCTGACGTCTCCGGCCACATTCCTATCCGGGAAGCTCCGTCTTTTACTTCTGAGCCCAGAAAGCCGGTGCCTTCCGCCACGCAGCCCAAGTCGCCGCCGCCGCTGCTCTGTAGGATGAAGATCTGGAGTTCAGAACACGAATTCGGGTAAGGGAGGGCGGAAGGAAGGGGCGCTTCGCCCCGGCGAGGACGTAGCGAGAGATCCAACACGGGTTCCTCTCTAGCCCGCTCTCTCTTGAAGACCTCCAGCTTTTCCTAGCTTGCTATCTTTCCCGTCCCTTTAATGGGAAAAGGCTAAAGTGATCCACTCTGCTGGGGCTAATGAAATCCTGGTTTATTTCTTGGGCAGTTTGCGCAGTGGGCTAACCTATAACCCACGATTGACAAATCATCCCTCCTGGATCCCCGGAACGGCCTCTAAAGATACAAAGAGGCAGCCTCGTTTGGACTGGAGGTTTTTAAGAAGAGAGTGGACGGTCTACTTGTCTGAAATGGTATATGTTCTCCTGCTTGAGCAGAGGGGCTGGACTTGAAGACCTCCAAGGTCCCTTCCAGCTCAATTTTGATTCTAGATGTTGTGTGAACGCAGCCCGTAACCCCCAACTTTTTGGCTAGCGCCAGGGAAACCCGTCTCCTACAACGTTTCTGCCTAATTGTTGTAGCTTTGCCGACCTCACAGTCCTGATGTTGAAGACTCAGGTGAAAAGTGGGAAGAGCTTCAAAAGTTGACCGGTATTGGTGGATTTAGATAGAGTCGCACTCATTTTGATATCTTTAAAGCATTAATTCAGTATTTATAGTAACTAGGTCTTTTCCCCCTAGTGTTTCCTTCCTGTTCTTATTGCAGGACAAAATAGTTCTTGACTTGCCCTCTAACGGAAACTGGTAAGATGACACTTCTGCTAGGATGCTGGAAGGTCATAAAGTTGGGTGTTTTCTTCCTCTATGAATGTTTGTGATCCAGGCTGGGTAGCCCTTTGTGGTTTATCTTAAAACCCTTACTTGTTCTGAGGTTTTTAGAAGTAGTTTTCTGGTAACTATGCAATTTGAAATAAACAGTTTGATTAAGTGACAAGTAAAACTAGTCCTAAATCTTGCTCTCTGGCCTCCACTGTTTTGACATATTGAGTCTGTTTTGGTTATGAAAAATCCAGAGATTTTTTTCCTGGTTTATGTTTCTCTGTATATATACATAAGAAACATTTTGCTTTCTAAATCCATTTTTTCTTTGTCAACTTTTTTGAGTTAGTAACATGCTGGTAAATAGCTATGCTATTATGAAACAATCCTATGAAATTTCATGATAAACCATAGGTCTTTTCTATTCACTGATCTTTTCCCAGAACCTCATACAGTTCTTCCAGCTGATACTGAATGTGTTTTTGTATAATTAATAGAATGAATTTGAATGAGCCCAACATTCAGCTATTCTAATTTTCAGGCTTCTGGGTGATTCTGAAAAGGTGCTGCTGCTTTAAGCAACACATTGAAGGCAATGAATTGATGCCTTTAAACAGTCACACCTTTTTTAGACTTCCATGAAAGCCTAAAGAAAAGAGGGTATTTTAATAAATGGCAGAGTGGCTCTGAAGCATTTAATTTTTTTTAAGTATGAGGAGTTTAGTTAAGTATGGAATTCTAATCCTTGCGAGGTTTTTTTTTCCTGAATGTTTCAGGACATCTGAATGTGAATTTATCACTTTTCTGTACAGTGTCTGGTTAGATTGCATAAGCCTTAAGATTGCACATATTGGTGTGATGAAAATCTTGTAATCTCGTTACTGACATTTCAGCTATCTTAAATCTGCATTTTTATTCAGAAATAGATATAAAAATGAGAATATAAACCTGTGGCTGCAGTTTCCTACCAAAATTTATAGGACCCTCTTCTAATTACATCAATAATATTCTGCTAAGAGAGGACTTTTTAATTAATATGTGAAATAATTTCTTGGTGGAGGATCATTTTTTTAAGAATGAAAATAGAAGATAGTGCTACTTATACTTAATATTTGTCAGTGTTCCTTCCACTAGAAATGGAAACAGCAGGTGGATATGTTTTTAGGACATGCAAAATGTGATGCAAAGGTAGCAGGTAGAATATGTACAGTGGTAAAAAAA
Organism: Pseudonaja textilis; assembly: GCF_049901715.1. Lineage (NCBI taxonomy): Eukaryota > Metazoa > Chordata > Lepidosauria > Squamata > Elapidae > Pseudonaja > Pseudonaja textilis. Next base: position 149,633,519 of record NC_141992.1, on the reverse strand, counting down.
AAAAAGAATATTTGTCCCAATAATTTAATATGGCTGGCTGTGTGAATGTGCTTTTGCCTAATTTATTGTATAGAAATGAGTGTTGGATATATCAAAAGAAATATAAAAGCAAAAGGAGGTAAACACAAGGGGAGGGGGATAGCTTAGAAATTTATGAAATAAGAATGCATGCTGTTGAATGAGCATTGAATACAAAAATGAGCAAGCAGTATAAAAGAAGAATGCTGATGGCTTGGTCATAGGGAAAGATTGAGGCTCAAATTGCGAAACAAGTATGTGAAGGGGAAGACAAAGATTACTAGGGTTGTATGAAATGGCATATAGAAAAGGTAAAAACCGAAACTGGGACATGTATTGAAGGTGTCTTTCCCTGATCTTATTTTTTTGTCTTTTAAATCTTTTGTTTAAGTGTTACTCTTTTTCTAAGATTTGCATAACATTGCTTAACTAGACAAAGAACTGCATGATTGGTATGATGTATATCAGTGGACCAACACCCCAGAATATCTGTCATCTTGCCAAAGTTTATCTAAGATTAAATCCCGAAACTTGAGATAGTCAATTTGAGTGGTGTAATATAACATATTACATATTGAGTTTTAAAAATTCACATTATTATTTGTCTGACATTTAGTATCAAACATTTAACTGTCAGCAAAAGCTTCAATCTTGTCTGGAAGTGCCAGAAGATAAACTGTATAGGTAGAGCTCACTAAAAGACAATAATTCGGACTAGAATTTCTATCACTAAGCAAGTGTGATGTCACATAACCAGATTTCTTAGTGACAACAACCCCAGCAGATCCTGTTGCCGTTATTAAGTGAGGATCATGGTTGTTAAGTGAGGACCTCATGTGATTGTGACTTGTGAATACTTATCAGCTTCCAGCAAGTAAAGACAATGGGGAAGCTGGCAGGAAGTTGCAAATCTCCTTCGGTGGCTTTACAAGCAGGGAAGCAGGGGTTTGAGGACCTGGGATGCAGAAGTGTGTATGTGGGTAATTTGTTGTGTGAGCCCAGCAAAGCCAGCATATGTGTGCTCAGTACAAGAGCAAACAGATAGGTGGCTGCCTGGGCCCATGGTTTGGGATTTCTTTGAGAGAAAGAAGAGTGGGAATTATTTACTATAGTAACTTGCAACCTTCCATACTGGCTTCCCCTTGACTTTCTTATAGAAAGCCAGCAGAGAAGGTCACAAATGGTGATCATAGGATGCTGTAAGTTGTCAAGCTCCTGAATTGTGGTCATGTGATTGATTGCAGGAATGTTGAGATGGGCACAAATATGAATACTGGTCGTAAGTATCACTTGTCAACCCTGTCCTAACTTTGAATAGTTGCTGAACAAGTGGTTGTTAACCGATAACTACCAGGATGCATTCTTGCCTAAGAAAAAGTTCCTGTCAGCTTTTCAGATTTGGAAAGAAAGAATGGAATGTTCTGGCACACTGAATGAGATTGTACTACTGATATGAATTGGTGAAGTTCTTGTTGCAATTATTTTTCCTTTGTTAAGACTCATGCTAAAAGATACGTTTAATGTGGTTTGAAATTGCCAGGGCACATCAAAAAAGACCATTTTGAGCATTTTATTTTATTTTTATCCTGCCTGTGTTGTTATTTATAAATAACTCAAGGTGGCAAACATACCTAATACTCCTCCTTACTCCTTCTATTTTCCCCACAACAACAATCCTGTGAAATGAAGTGGACTGAGAGAATGATTGACCCAAAGTCCTCCAGCCAGTTTTTCATGTCTAAGACAGGACTCAGATTCATGGTCTTCTGGTTCCTATGCCAGCACCTTAACTACTAGACTATACTGGCTTTTTCCCTGTGTTGGAGGAAATATTGTTGCTCCTATTAAATTAAGAACCAAAGTGGTTGAAAATAGATCCAACAAAGTATATTTTATTGGCAGGCCCAGATTATAGAAATCACAGGCCTCCTCACCAAGGATTTGCAGAAGAACCCTGAACAAAAGCATGGTTATAGATGTTAGACATTTGGTTTGTTACTCTATGTAACAAAGATTCAGAAAATATTGTAAATTTCAGTGAGACATTTGCATAATGCCTTTGAATATGGTGGTGAGTAACCTTGCCCTGGTGCTCTGGTATCCCTTCACACAATTAAGATTCCCTTTTGTATACAGTCAGCGCAGTTTTTAAACAATAGTGTTTAATGTATCTGCATCCTTCCTCCTGTTATCTTATTCTGTTAACATTCTGAGGAAAGACAATTGTTCTGTGGTTTCTGTTATCTGTTACTCTAGGGACACTGCACTAGCCATTTCAAATTCTACCGTACAGTTCAATTTTAAATTATGGAAGAGCTGTTAACTAAAAGAATAAATGATGTATAAATGAATTAAACCTCCAGGCAAGTATTAATTATCAAGAGAATCTAACAGCTCAAGCTGTGTATATTTTAGCATATGGGAATTGCAACAGAGCCATAAAAGAGGGATGTGTGTGGAAAAGTTAATCCTATAGAAGGATCATGTTCTACTCTTCTCCTTTCAGTTCCAGTGATCTAATTCTAAAGCTACTTCTAAAAATCAAAGTCCAGCTTACATGTTCAGAATATACCCATGTTAAGTGCTGACTTATTATATTCAGCAGCCTGAGGCAAGTAGGGAACAAAGGTTGTTTGGTTTATGTTGGATACTTCTAGATTTACCACCAATAGTTTTCAAACTGACCTGGTTTCTTGAATAGGCATGCATTGAATCCTGATGCCTTTGTCAAATATTTCATTTGCCTAGTCAGTTTTCTGGAGCCATCAGAATTCAGCATAAATGGAAAATATAAATAGATTTTAAAAGTGACCGATGAAAACTATCTAGAAATCTAAAACTTCCAGAAATGTGGTAGGTATAAACAGACAAACGAATAGAAATGAGAGGATATTTCCAGGTCAAGTGGATGTGACACAAGACTGAAAACTACTTTAAAAACTCATAACCACAATTGAAACAATTTCGAAGTTGGCACTGGTGATTAAAAGAGCTCTGTTTTAAGAAAATCTTAAATACAGGATTGAATTGATAACCTGAAAGATTTTCCTTTGAGTATATTAGGCCGTTCCTAGATAGGAACTTTCTACTGAGAAAGTTTGTCTTGTTGGTTTTTAAAATGAATAATATTTGCATTGGTGTTGTAATGACGAGGCAATCGAGTTGTTTGATCATGAACAACTGAATCATGATGATCTTTAATGGAGTCTAGTCTTGCATTTATACACATTTTTAGTTATCCTCCATCACTGGTTAACTTTGGTTACTACTTAACTTTTGTTATTGTTTAGCATAGTAATCCATTCAATTAATTATCTCTAGGTAAAGTCTAGCATATGTTTACTTCCTCTCTCTAATCCTCCTTTAGATTAATGACTTTGTTTACCTGAGTTGTATTTGCTTGGAAACATTCTTTATCTGAGGTTTGCCATCCGAGATTGGAACATTCCTGCAATTACAACTCTACACATTGGTATTGTAATAGTATGATGTTCTTGTAATGCTGCTCATGCTAAAACAAATTCTGATAGAATTCTTCCAATTGAAGAATATAAAGTAGAATCAACATTAAAAGTTCATTACACATGAAGATCTTATTCTTTATAACATTAGCAAATCATTTTATTGTACATTAATTTTATGTTAGGCTACACTTAACGTCCTTTGGATTGTGGGTGTGGACGGAAGTTCATTTAAAAAAATGCGTACATTTACTTTCTCTTAACTAACATAATATGGATAGGAAAAGTTGGGAGAAGAATTAAAATGTAAGGAGATTCAGGAGATACCGATTCCTTTGAGTGGGCATTCTTTAATACAAATTAAAATAATTGCTACTTGCATTGAACCTTCTTAAAGATGTACGTTGATTAATTCTGTTCTATTTCATTTTTCTCAGGCATCCATGGGATACTGTAATAAAAGCTGCAATGAGAAAATACCCCAATCCTATGAACCCATCAGTGGTAGGAGTTGATGTCCTGGACCGAAGCCTTGATAATCAAGGAAGATTACATAGTCATCGATTACTTAGCACAGAATGGGGTCTACCAAATATTGTAAAAGCTGTAAGTTACAATTAACTTCCTAAATTATTACCCTTTTGGCTTCTTAATACAATTATCATTTTTGACCTTGCATGAGTCTAGTGATAAATATTTAATATCGTTTTGTTAGGAGAAAGAATTACGTGTCTGTGGGGAACCATATTTTTAAAGATTTATGTTTATTGCATAATTTCTGATCATGTGACTTTAGATTAATTTTCTTTTTTTTCCTTTTTTTTTCTTCAAGATTTTGGGAACAAATAGAACTGTTACATACATTAAAGAACATTCAGTAGTTGATCCAGTGGAAAAGAAAATGGTATTGAGCTCCACAAATGTAAGTAATGAAGTCTGTTGGGTTTTTTGCTTGCAGGACAAGAGACTTGCTGAATGCTTTCTCTATAGGTGTTTTTTAATACAAGGTTTGAAGATTTTTTGAAAATATGTAAGACCAAAGTGGTAAACAAGGACAGAACGCTAGATAATATTCAGTATCTCCAAAGTAAACCTTAGGAAAGTCATGCTGAGGATTATAGGTTTGAGAGTAGAATGGGCATCTTAAAAGAATCACAGTCAGTTATTCTGCTTATATTGATACTTAAACTATGAGCCTTGAAACTCTTATGGCTACAGTCCACAACAATGGGTTTAAGATTTCACCATTTTTAAAATGGTCCTTTTATTTAAGATTTTTTTCATTTAATATGAAAGAGTAAGTCAGAAATTATAAAATAACTAATTTTTATTTTTAATCTTTATTTTTCTAAGATAACACTTACAAATCTTGTATCAGTGGATGAACGATTAGTTTATACACCTCATCCGGAAAATCCTGAAAAGTAAGTTTAGCTCTTCTGCTTAAACAAAAGTGTGAAAATTAAGAATCCTTTGTCGTCTAAGTTTTAAATTTTTTTCCTTCTCTAGGACTCTTCTAACTCAAGAAGCAATTATTACAGTAAAAGGTGTTAGTCTCAGTAGTTATTTGGAAACTTTAATGGCCAACACAATATCATCTAATGCTAGAAAGGTAGGCATATAAAATCTTTTTATTGTGTTACTGTTGTTGCTATGAGGATTCTTTAAGACTTAATAAGTATATGTTATCAATCCATTGGCTTTTGAGATAGATGAGTAGTATGTAATACTACTGAGGGGAAATCCAAGATGCCCTAAATTAAAAATATTTTAACAGAAATAAAAGAGTAATCAAAATGCAATACTATTTAGTAGTTTTTTTTCAGTATGATGCCATCTAGACATTTTGGATTATAATCCAATTTCTCAATTGTCAGGGAGTGATGAGAATTAAATTGAACAAAAGTCACTTATTCAATATTTTGAAAATGTGGTGAATACATGATGACTGGGTGATGGATTGCCCATTCACAAACTACCTGTGCTTTTGCCAACCCCTGTACTTCCTAAAAATATTCAGTCTTTTTTTTTATTGCAGGGAGCATATTTATCACAGCAGCTTTGACCTGCAGCTATATCCCATTTTATAAAGAAGTCCTGGTATCCATACATCTCTCTGTGTGTATGTCCTGGTTAAAATGGGTATTTATAGCTCAGAAGAGTAGAACATGTGTGACTAAGACACAATCACATATTCAGTTTGAACTTGAATTGGAAATATGGCAGCTGGCCTCCTGAACATAGATCAAAGTATAGTATTTCTTACTGCTAATTAGCTTCCCCAGTGGGTTTCTGAAAGTACATATGATTTCAGAGGAAGCAATCACCGGCTTGCCATTTTTAGCCTCGAACAAAGGAGAGAGGAAAAAGAAAGGTGTTTATGTATTATGTTTAAGGCAGCAGTTACTACTGCATGATATGATGTGATGTGGGCACCTTCCTGAGGGAAATCTGGGGACAGGAATTATTTACAAGTTATTTAAAATTAAAATTGCCCAAATGTCATGGAATGTAATGTAAGAAAAGTGCAAAAACTTGTTTTTCTCAAGGTTATAGGCTTGTAGGGACCACCCAGTAGTGCTTTGTTCCCAGCCCCTGGTTTGTTTGCAAATGTAATCTGGCAACTACAATGTGGAACTGGTTCAAACTGTTCCATAGATGGTATCATTAGGCAATTCCCATCCAGTGTATCTGAAATAGCCAGTCCTATTGCTTCCTAAGTTCAGTAAGGTATGAAAAACATGGCATACTTTCTGTTATGGCTGCATTCCATTGAGAAGAGTCTGCTACTTCAGGGAAAGCTGAAGTCAAGAGCTGGCCTGCCTCATTTTTACTCTGTCCCTCACTTTACAGATTAGTCCAGATTGCAAATACCTGTTCTATTTAGTAACAAAAAAAAAGAGGTTGCAAAATGGTTACTTTAGATGATTGATGTTGCTTTAAAATAAGGTGTAATACAAACAGTCCATATGTTTGAGATATTGGTGGTAAACCTGTCGCTTCCAGCTATTGCTGATGGTTTAAGTTTTTGGAAAGTTTTTCAGTATATGAAAAAGTAAAAATTTCCCATTCTGTGTTAGTGGGTAAGAGAAAGCTAGCTTCATAATAACTGTATATCTTTTTCAATAATTTCTGGTGCAATTAATTTCAAATAATAAATATGAAGTTTAGTCAGTGGTATTTGAATGTACATGAACAAGTCTGACAATCTGCTGCTCCCTTTTTCCCCTGTGACTTTTGGTTTGTCCTAATTGCAGCACTTAATGTTTGCTATGAAATGTAACTTTTGGTTCTCTGAGGTGTAATTCTTATGTCCTTTAGAATTTAATTAGAAATGACTGGCAAAATGGCAACTAAGTAGCTCACTCCTATAAAGATTATTTTTTGGAAAAGATCCATATGTTGAGATGCTGTTCACAGATTTTTTGGGGGAATGTGATAAACAATCATTTTTACATTTACCTGCCTGTTTATAAAATTGTCAGTGCATTGCTTGATCTAGTCATTTGCCTGCAGTTTTTCTGCAGTTTCTTCTTTTCTGTCCTAATGCTGAGACCACTAAACAGTTGAAGTGCCTCTGTATTTTTCACCCATTCAGCTGAGGTCACTTTAATTTTGTAACCAAGTGTCTAGATGACAGTTATTTTTTAAGAATGGGTAATATATAATCTCAAGTAGATACTAAAAACAAACAAGCAACAACACATTGTACTTAGTTGACTTTTCAATATTAGTATGATGGGATGCATGTTTATATGCTGTCAAAATCCCACTTTGCTATATGTATAAACTTTTAAGGGTACTCTTGCTTGCTATAGCTATGCAATTAAAAATGTTTAATTTTGTGAGAGGCTATTATAGGGTTGATGGAAAAACTGTTTGCTGCAAGTTGTACATTTTTTCTGTGTTGCTCCAGGGGTGGGATGCTCTTGAATGGACAATTCAACATTCTGAAAATGTTCTAAGCTAGCAGTCTCTTTCTACAGCTGCATTTTGTACTAACTAGTGGTAATGTCAGCATTTGTTATCTTGGTATAGTATTTCAGCTTCTACCAAGTACATGCATGTTGTGGTGATGTACCTTTAAAAAGTTGCATGCTTTTATATGTATATACACACATTACATATAGAGGAACTGTGCCCTTAATTCATTAATTATGGAATCAGGGCTCCTTTGGTACCTAAATACTTTGTCATAGGAAGATTCTTAATCCAAGAGGATCAATTTAAAGTTATTTTTATATTCTTTGTTGTTGCTTTTTGTGTAAAAAGAATGTTATTAGAACACTGGTGGAAATTTCTTTTCTGGCATTTCTATGTTGAATTGGTTGAAAAGCTCTATTGTAGCAGTACCTGTCAAATCAGATGGATTATGTTTCAGGTCTGGGCATTGCAAGACTAGATGGGAAACAACTATTCATTGAAGAGTTACATTCAAATTCTTGGTTGCTTAACATGTACTACTTGAGGTCAATATTGGTTTCAGACTCTGTAGTATATTTCTGTAGAACCGGGGTGTCAAACATTGTCATTACATGACATATCACAACTTGTCCTTCACTAAACTGGGGTAGGTAAGGGGTGGGATGCTACCAGTTTGGCCCGGTTCTATAGAACCAGTAGCTCCAAAGAGCAGCTGACACCAAACCGGTTCGCTGCAATGGTCTTCTGGTTGTCTGGCCCCCCGCTCGCCTGGGCTCTAGGATGTCCTTTATTCTCTGCTTTTTCCTCCTCAGCTGCTTTGTGTGGCACAGCTGAGTGCCGCTCGTCAGCTGGAGCAGGTGAATGGTTGCTGGACCTAGTAATTTGTAAATAATGTGCACGCATGCACATGAAGCGAACCGGTTGTTATGCCGGTAGGATCCCACCCCTGGGGTAGGTGTGGCCAGTGCGTGATGCATCTGGCCTGTGGACTGCAAGTTTGACGTGCCTGCTGTAGAAATATGATGCCAACTGTATTTAGTTGATTATGTGCCAAGAAGTCATTATCAACTTGTAACAACCCCACAGATTTTTCTGCATGGTGCTCTCTTAACAGAACATTGTTAATACAGCTTGTGCTAAAAGCTTATATAAATACAATCAGTGTACTCTGATTGTCAGGCTATGTATATGGATTCCAGCTGCTAGAATTTGACAGAGATAGATGGATGCTATCCAAAACTTCCTCATGAGGAGGCAGCCAATTCTCAGGTGTTTACATCTCATGCCTTGCCTTTCTTGACAGTGCCGTGGGAAAGAAGTGGGGAAGGTAGCAAACTGCATGCATGTCATGATATATCTAAGTCAGACCATATGTACTCATAGAAAGGTAAGATTGCTTCCTCCAAATAATTAGGAGGTTGGAATTAAAGTTACCATTTTGAAGATTAGGCCTTATTTGGGAAGGGCTACTTGCCTGATGAATGTAACTCTTTGGGGACATCTAAATGATCCTTCTCTCTTTTCTTCCCTTCACAAACAGTTGCTTCCTTCCTTGACCTCATCTCCGTCTCCTTCCTTCCTTCCATTCAATATGATTCTTCATCTGGACAGTGGTTTAAGTGACAGAATATGCTGATGAATTAATGGATTTATTTGCATTATAGTCTTATTAATTTTAGAAAGTTACTTATTCAGTAGTCTGTTTTGTCTATTTCTGGAGTGTGGGGTTTTTTTGTCCATCACATATTCAAGCCTGTAAAACACTCATATTTATTGGCAATGTTGAAAATTTCCAGCTGGTGAGTTAAATGTAAATCCTGGGCACAAAATGTTGTCCAGAATTATATTTTCCTATCTACTTATTTTGAAAATTGGTAGCCCTGGGAAACCTTGTCTTCAATTCAGCACTGTCTTCTTTTGGATAAATGCAGTAGATATCTTCATAGTTTATAGATACATGATTGCTTTTGTGCTTTTTAAGTGAGCAGTCATATAGAACCTTTTGACTCCACTTGCATCTAATTCAAGCTAAGATGATTAACATATTTTTGAGATTAAAACAGCTTTCTCTTTTTCATTCTCCTTTGCATATAAGGAGAAACTAGAACTTTCTAGTTATAATTTATAATTATGCTTGTATCTAGATTGACTACGGAGAATGGCATAAAAACCAGTTGCTGTTCATTGGAATGCAATGAATTACAGCTCATTAATTGAGATGTTACTTAATTCATACTAATAAAGTAACATTTTCCATAATAAAAGTGTTGATTTTGTATTTATACAATTAAATAACTTGTTTTTTTAGCTTCTGATAAAATTGTTAGTTATCTATAGCAATAAATTTAGATAGGGCTCTCTTTATATTTTTCTATCAATCTTGGAATAGAATAGTTTAATTTCTTTGCTTAATATCCTAATTTACAGTTAATTAAAATTTATACAAAGATGGTGCAATAGTGTAATTCTTTAAACACTGTGATTTTTGGAGTGTGTGTATATAGTATGAAAATGGTACATGCTCATCATATCTTTTTAGTTGCCCTTAAATTAAAAACCATTAACATTGTGTCAATTTTGTACTATCATCATATGCATAAACATATTAAAGTTGCATGTCTATTGGCAAATCTGCTTGCTTACAGTGTATATTAATACACTATCTGAAATACATTGCAAACTAATTCTTTGTCAGGATTATTCTACCCATAACTAAGTTTATTAAAAGTAATTTAATTTATGTGTCTCCTTCAACTGCTATAAATGAAAGAGTAGCTGTTCATTGCAACATAAACTTGGGAATTCAGACATTCGCTTATTTATCAGTATAATTGGAATTCGCTGAAATCAAATTATTTCACTACCTAGAATTTATTTAAATATACACCCCCAAATTTTATTTCACCTGGAATTTTGTTGACATAGGTGAGGGATTTGAAGTAATGTTTAAGATTTCTGAAAATTGATATATTGCAAGTATCTTGCACTGTAAGAATGCAATGGTTCACACTGTTTTGTAATCAACCAGTGAATGTCTTCTTTCAGCATGTTATTTTTCTGTGTTGAAGATTAATTTTCATCATTTTTAAAAAGATTTTTATCTAGAAAATTTAAAAGTAGATCTAAACTGTAATTTGCAATACCGAAGCATGTTCAGATATCAGATAGATTGTAGTTTAAAGATGGTTGATTTAGAATGAAAAATGTTGAAATGTTTGCTGGCTTCAAAATATATGGAAATGTTAACAATGAATATAGTTTGCAAAAATGTGAAACTACCTTAGAAAAGATATAATTGATCTGGATGCTCTTTAATAATTATGCAATTTGTGTCATATCTACCACAAAGCCTTTTATTAAGAGATACTGCAGTACTGACCTCACTCTAGATTCTTTTGGGAAAAGTCATGGTTATCATATATTCAGGATCAGTTATGCTGTTGCAGGCCTAAAGTTGCATTATGGATATTATTAATGTTAAGCCTTGGATCTGCTATATTTACTTGGTGCATTTTTCCTCACATTATAATTAAACTTTTTTTAAGAATTCACATTTTTGCAATTTAAGGATAATACATGCAACTAGTACAATATTCTAGCAGATGAAGACAAAGTAGTAAGCACCATCTGTTTTTTTTTCTTTAATAAAAGCAAAATGCCTGATTTGAGTCATAGGTTTTGCTGTCATCATAGTAAGTGGGGCATAGGTAAGCAGTTCTAATCAAGTTTCCTATTCCTACCTCACATATTTTTACAGAACGATAGTAAAATTGATAGCTGGAATATGTGCAGGTAGAACATAGTTGATCTTGATTACATTCAAAAAAGGAGTAGTTAAGTTTGGATATGGTTACTGCTTGATGAGAAATTGTTGCCAGCTAATTCACTGTGTGTACTTGTGACATGGCTGTTACTTCATATTGATGAGATTAGATGTAGGTTTAGCTCTCTAAGGTGATTTAATTCTAAGTATTTATGATACTTCAAAAAGTCTGAAATTTTATTGAACATAATCCCCTGTATTCGCTTTCCGTAAGTTTATCTAAGTAGCAATGAATAATTAGTTGTAAGTCATTTCGAGCTGGAAGTAACCCTTCAGTTGAGCTCTTTATAATTATCTAAGTGCCATTAAAACAGGTTGTTGTACAAGTTTTTGTATTAACTTCAGAGATCAAAATATTAGTAAAACAAGACTATATGAGTATTCAATAGTCATAAATTAGGGTTTTGTATTAGTTTTAAAACAATTTCTTCAATTAAAATTTTTAGACAAAATTGATTTCAGCAACATGTTGAAAGGTTTTGGATTCATAGCCCATTGTGTTCCTCACCATGATTTGTAATGTCTTCTTTTAATCTTTGTTATTAGGGAATTTCTCAAAGTTGGAAATAGCTAGCAATTTTTCCTGAGCTCTGTGGGATGGCAAACTGGCTTTGGAGTTAACCTCAAGGACTGTAGAATTCTTATGTAGCATTATTTTCTAGGACTAGCCCTTAAAGTACTGTATTATTTCAATTGCAGAAGGGAGAAAAAGAAATCAAGCAAGGAATTTTCTCATTAAAAAGGAAAAAGATACTCTAATGTATTTTCTTCGTTGAGATGCAGTATGGTTAATGGCGAGTACAATAATTCCAGTATTCTCTTAGTATTGTGGCGTGTGAAAAAGTTTCACAACTTTTTGATTAGAATTTGGGTCATTGATACATTTTATTCTGGAAATATTTGTAAATCCAATCTGTCTTTAGCAGTCATCTCGAAATGGTTGAAACTCCGTATTTGATTTGATGGATTGAGAAAGTAATATATTGCCATTATTAAGATCTTGTAATTTAGTTGGCAAGGGCATTGTTTACAGAAAAATTGTGTCATTAGGTTAAATATTAAAGATTTTCAAAATAAGTTAAAATTAATGCTGTTTCTTAAGAGGGCCAAGAAATAACCCTATAGTTTCAGTAGGACTAATAATATAGCAGCTTTTTCATAATCTAGGCAGAAATAAATTATTTTGCTTTTGAAACTTTTTAGGTTCTGCCAGAGGAAAGTTTTACATGCTTAGCATTGTTTCCAGTCATTCAAATAACATTTTCTTTTTCCACTACAGGGACGTGAAGCTTTAGAATGGGTGATTGGTGAACTAACTTCAACACGAGACAGTATAAAATCAACAATGGCAGCTGCTTCGATGGAAAACTGATGAACTGTCACAATCTTTATTTTTCCATTTAATTTTTTGTTATTGTTGTTGCTGAGGCAAATACTGCTTACTTTTTGATATACATAAATAGGCAGGCAGGCAGAGAGACTGAGAGAGTCTGTTAATTTATAATGAGATTTACAGGACACTTTTTTTTCTTTAACACTGAAGAATTTTTGGGGACCTACTGCATTATAATTAAACTTATTTTTTATATATATGGATTCAAGATATAGTTACCTAATTCCCCGCAGGACAATGACCTCAAATTCAAGCTATTTACATGGATTGCAAACTGAAAGAAAGATTGAAGATTAGTCTACATAAATACCAAGCTGTGTTTTGATGAAGAGCTATGTGAATATACTTTTGAATGTGCTGCTCTTTTTCCTGCTTAAATCTTAGCATTTATTTTTTTAAAGTACAGTTGTGGTTCTTTGTTGAAGTACACAGGTACCAAAAATATGGAGATTCTGTCAAGCTGTAGTGGCTATTTATTTGGGGTGGGTGGAGTTGGAATGCCAGTCCAAAATTGTGTTTTTTAAACTTGAACAATTTCAAGATGTATAGATTTCAACTCCCAGAATTCTGGGAGTTGAAGTCCACATATCTTAAAATTACCAAGTTTGAAAAACATTTATCCAGAAGAGATATAAAGGCATGCTCTGATTAATTTCCTTAATTTTGCAGCATGGCCTATTGTTTTAAAGAAGCCTGTTTGCAGAATATACCAAGCAGTGCTTCTTGGCGAGTTACACTGTTTGTTTCAAGTTTCTGTGGTATTATTTTTTTGCATTGTTTGTAGAGGGCTGAACAAGAAATGCCAACATTTTACCTCTTTATTTATATTAAAAGGACTGCTAAACATAGGGGAGCAGATATTTTGCTACAAGATAGTAATCTAAATATTTTCTTGCCAGCTGATATTTAGTGCATTATTTATTTTGAAATGGATTTATTCTGTTCATTTATGAAAGGCCAGTTAATACCTCAGAGGGAAATACTGGAAATAAAAAATGGGTAGAGATAGTTTCATAGGATAACTTGCTTGTTTAACTCATTATTTCACCTCATGGATTAGAAAGTTGAAAAAAGGTTTTCTCTTCCAGTCTGCATTTCACATCCTACTTTGAGAATTGGGCTTATCCTGTCCATAGAACTGTATCTTTCACAAGTTATGAAACTCAAAATGATTGCTCTTTGGAACAAACAGCCTTCATAAAGTTAGTTCAAATAGTGGTTCCAAATTTCAAAATTCAGTGGAATGTTCTAATAAAAATTAGAAATAGTTTTGATAATGAAGACAAATTGGACAATAGCTGTTTTAAGTTATGACAGGGATCTGTAACTTGTATGTCAGAGAGGATGCAGTAAAAATTGGCTTGAATATTACAAAGAAGTTTTCATGAAATAGAACTAGTTTTCAGTCATTTTTAAAGGTAGGTTTTGTTTGCATATCATTATATTTCATATAAATTAAGTTTCATTTTTCTACAAGTAATTCACTGAGGAATAAAAACCTGCGTTGTGATATTTCTTTAGAAATTGGAAGCAGGAAACATTTTAATTCATTAGTATATCCGAGTAATTTCAAAGCTTTAAAGGAAGATGTAAGGTACATAATTGCTTTATTTCCAGAGAGTTGTTTCAGAGAAACACAAACTGAAAAATACCTTTACTATAGGAAAACTACAATCCTTTTCCCTATCCGTAACCCTGCTAAATTCTTTGTTTCCAAGGCTTTTCCTGTCTATAGATTTATCTACACCACCATTTTGCATTTACCGATTCATTTGTTGGCATTACAATATAATTAATCACAGGAATAATTCCTTATATATGAATGAGACCAATAGGGTCTATAGCTTCAAATGTGAAGATGGTGGATGCAGCATTGCTGTCTTACTGATTAGGACATTTCCTATGAACCCTGCTGAACAAAGCCCTTCACTAAGAGAAAAGCAAAGCAAAATGTTGATATCGAACTTACTCCACCTCACGTTCTAATAGGAGAATTGGCAAGGAAAATAATAGTCTTTAAGATTCTATTTTCAGGTTTAATTGAAAAAGTGTAGCCGTTATGCTCTACACCACTTCCAGCAACTAATAGTGACTAAATACAGGTGTCTTTTCAGGTTCATTGTCTGGCAACATTACTTGCATGTTCAAATGTTTGATTCATACTGTCCATGAATCCATCTGGTCCTTAATTGGTCATGTAACCTTTTCCTTATTTGCATGTGCTTTTTGTTTGCATTTAAAAATTCCTCAGTGTAAATGAAGACAAAGCTATGTATCTTCAAAAGATGGAGAAAATGTATTTGGGATAGATGAAACTGTTTATGCCATGACCAGAAATATCTGTGCAAATTTTATTTTCTACCTGATTGGCTATTAAAATAGAAAAATACTATCTTCCCTGACAATGGGGTCCAGTTTCTAGAATAAAGAAATCTTGATTTTAATGGAGATGAGCAGACTGATTATTAGAAAACATTTAGTTCATTTTCTGTTTCGGACAGTCACATCAAAATCTGGTTTACATTCTTTTAGTTAATGTAGAAAAACTGCCATGATTGATGAAAGGCAGGAACTACTTTTCAAATAACATAACTAGTGAGAGGAGACATTGAAGCACTTTGTTCAAGGTCTTCATATTT
The DNA here is from genome assembly GCF_049901715.1 of Pseudonaja textilis. Lineage (NCBI taxonomy): Eukaryota > Metazoa > Chordata > Lepidosauria > Squamata > Elapidae > Pseudonaja > Pseudonaja textilis. Next base: position 149,618,261 of record NC_141992.1, on the reverse strand, counting down.
TGTGATTTGATTGTAAATTCTACAAAGTGGCAAAACATCTGATCTCAAGTGTTAAATACCATAATTTCTGAAATTATAAATTAATATGACTCACCTAGGGATGGCAACAAAATCTTGTTTTTCTTTAAGAAAGCAGTCTGTTTTTATATCAGTTGTTGAACAGGATACCATGTAATGCTGAGTCATAAAAACTAAAAAAGCACTAGCAAGGATAGCAAATGTTCTAGAAAGAATCACTAAACTCAAGAGTAATTAGGAGTACATATTTCTTAGTTTTGTGTGACCCATGGTATGAAATACTTAAACAAAGGGGAGTATATAAAATTGTGTTTATATTTAATTTAAAACTCTAATAAAAAGGAAAACAAAACTATTATCTTGGTTTTTTTCCTAAAAGTTAGAAACCATACATTCAGACCAACAATGGTAATTCTTATTTCCCTTGAATTTTATCTTATCCAGGCCAATCCACTCCCAGAAATATAATTTATAAAAATGGTCCTAGAAATTATAACATTTTTCAATGTTATTTTTGTATATGTGCATGTAATAGACAATTGTGTTCAGGTGATGAGACAACAAAAACAATATTACAACTTTTTTATGAGTTTAATAATTCATAAACTGCAGGTGAATATTATGTAACAGGAAAACAAGCAGAAAAATAATTATTGCCTTTTTCATTTACAAATCTTTATCCATCAGGGTATACAGCATGGTGACATAAGAAGGTAGATCTTAAGACAGTTGTGCTTCCTATTCAAATCATTGCCAGGTACCATTGCAGG